>NC_142930.1:97324336-97329336 GCF_046866305.1 Octopus bimaculoides | reverse complement strand
AGAAAGGTAATAATCGCTCAAAGTATCATTTCATTATGATGCTAATTAGATTTCGTCATCTCCCATTCAAACTATAATTTGAGGAACGTATCGTTTAAGAAGTAATTAAATAGAATTCTTCAGCTGGAGAATAATCTTATTTTGTTAAAGCAACAAATTGAAAATCTTTGATAGTCGTTTGAATAAGGATTATTCCAAGGACATTGTATTTTGCCAGAACTGCATTGTTTGTTACTCTCCTGGTATTTGAATTCAGAATTTTAGCCCGAAATATCAAAAGAGTTCATTCAGAAGGAAATTCTTTGAGCTTTTATGAAAAAGCATTTACTATCATAATTATATATTGTGGCACCACGTCGTTGTAATTGATCTATTTTTACTTTATGTACGTCGATGATTCTAATTAAAAAGTCACGTTTTATCACATTCGAAAGTTTCTTTCTATTTTTCCTTCATGAACATAGTTCGCGATGGCAATAAAGTTCCTGTGAGATAAAATTCACCAAACATAGACGATGTTAAACCAAGAAAACATTGTTCTTTCCAAGGATAACTGAGGTTGTGCTTCAAGTTTCTGTCAGACAATTATTTGTTTTCAATAATGTACCCACCTTGCGACTGTCATTTAACCAACTACCCAATGCCCTGTTAAAAGACCTACCCACCTGGTAAGGGGCTAAAGACTTCCTTTACAACCAATAAATGTAACGTACATTTCATCAGACTCCTCCTCTTCTTTCCATTTCCCCCTCTTTCTCCCTCACTATGTACATTCGTGTGTGTGTGTGTGTGTAGTGTATGTGTGTGTGTGTGTGTGTATATATATATATATATATATATATATATATATATATATATATATATATATATATATATATATATATATATATATATATATATATATATATATATATAGATATATATATATATATATATAGAAATATAGATAGATAGATTGTTTTTTATTGCCTTTGTGCACGTGTGAGCATGCGTGATTGAATATAGAAAGCTAACATATGGTATGTGCATATGTATTTATATATACATATATATATATATATATATATATATATATATATATATATATATATATATATATATATATATATATATATACATATATATATTATATTATATATATATATATATGTATATATATATATATACACATATACATATATATACATTATATATATTGTGTATATATGCATACATATAATATAAATAATATATAATATATTTATACATGTGTGTATGTACTTTATATATATATATATATATATATATATATATATATATATATATATATATATAGAGAGAGAGAGAGAGAGAGAGAGAGAGAGAGAGAGAGAGAGATTCAGTGGAATTAGGTACTTGAGTTGAAGCACCAAGTCAGTCCTGTATTATCCGCACATCTGGCACTTATACGCACACGCAAATACTCACACACAGATAAATAGGGACGTTTATATGTGTGTATACTTATACGTAGATATATGTATGTGCCTGTATCGATATATATACTTTATGTACATATATATATATATATATATATATATATATATATATATATATATATATATATATATATGAATTTATATTAGGATTGCATTGTAAATCAGAAACAATCTACAAACGTGACCAATATACTAGGTTTGAAGCGATATACAAAAAAACTTCAAGGATAACTGAATATATGTATATGTATATATATATATATATATATATATATATATATATATATATATATATATATATATATATATATATATATATATATATATATATATATATATATATATATATATATATGCAGGGTGGGCCAAAATGACGAATGTGTTTCAGTATTTAATGAGTTCCAAACTTTAAAGTTTTAATTTCCAAAGTTTTAAATTTACAATAACTTAGCGTCATATACAACATATGTATAGAAAATACATCTAATTTAGATGTGGGTGTGTGCGTCTCTGTGTGTGTGTATATATGTAGATATGCACACAAGCGCGTGCGCTGGCGTAGCTGTGTGGTAAGTAGTTTGCTTCACAACCACATGGTTCCGAGTTCAGTCTCACTGCGTGGTACTTTGAGCAAACGTCTTCTACTATAGTTCCGTGTCGACCAAAGCCTTGTGAGCATATTTGATAAACGGAAACTGAAAAGAATTGTGCATGTATATGTCTTTGTGTTAGTCCTCATCACCGCTTTACAACTGTTAATATAGCAATTCGGCAAAAGACACCGAGAGAATATGTACCAGGCTTTTAAAAAATAAATAATGAGGTTAGTATACCTGCAATCGAATGACTGTAACAAATAAAGGAAAAAGGAAATAATATATATATATATTTATATATTTTAGAAAAGCGTCGCGTTCAAAGGATGAGAATATCGTCTTTATTCTGAGCATAAAAACAATATAATGGTAGCACTATTCAATTGTTTGAACATGCCTAGTTCAACAACCCCAGAGGTCCACATGGTTAGGAGCATAAGCAAAACAGTAGTCAAACTATCCTGGAATCCCTGAGTTGTGATAGTCAAATTGATACTGAGGTCTAAGGTGTTTGATGAGTGAAGTGAAGAAGTGGACGAAGACTATGGTGAAGACGTGGGATGTATGCGGAAGAGAGTAAAGAGAGGTGTACGAATCATACATTGAAGAGTTCAATTAAGCTTAACTAATCTCGATTATTAGCTGGTTTATATTACTGGTAATGGACTTTTGAGTCACCTTAAGATATAAATATTTATATATATATATATATATATATATATATATATATATATATATATATATATATATATATATATATATATTTATATATATATATATCAAGGGTATGAGAGGTATTGGAGTCAAGAAGACCCAAAGACGTCAGGTAATACTGAGTAAGCGCTATATACAGACTATAGTTAAGCTCTAGGTTCGATAATGATACGAATAAGGAGTCCAACGTAGGTCGTGCATTAGCGTGTATATATATGAAAATTAACAGAATGAGATTTTAAAAAATCCAAGGCGGTGAATAGTTTTCAGAACATTTATAAAGAGAAGGTCTTACAGCTGTTTCCGGGATATTTTGTATATCTCTTCATCAGAGACGGTGCGAGAAAATGTTTCAGTAATAGTTATTATAGAGAAGATATGAAATACAGTGAAGTGGAGGAATGAAAATAGACGTGAGACACGTAAGGATACTGTATCCGTAGTTCCATTATTTAAGCAGAATGGTGTATATATAAGTTTCCTGTACCTTGTGTGTGAGTTCTAGTAGTGTTTATAATTGGTCATTCCAAGCATAGAGTCTTTCTGTTTTCATTCCTCCACTTCACTCTGTATTTCATATCTTCTCTATAATAACTATTACTTCAACATTTTCTCGCACCGTCTCTGGTGAAGGGATATATAAAATACCCCGGAAACAGCTGTAAGACCTTCTCTTTATATATATATATATTCTGAAAACTATTCACCGCCTTGGATTTTTTAACTCATTCTATTAATATATATATATATATATATATATATATATATATATATATATATATATATATATATATAGAGAGAGAGAGAGAGAGAGAGAGAGAGAGAGAGAGAGAGAGGGGGGGGGAGAGAGAGAGAGAGAGAGGCGGGGGAGACACAGACAGACAGATAGACAGACAGGGACGGATGGATAGATACATAAATTAAACAGACAGTCAGGAAGACGTACATACATACATACATACATACATACATACATACATACATACATACATACAAAATGGCCGCTTCTCCGTGCTTAAGTACTGGATGACGATGTTTCGTATGTCAAGCGATGCCTGTGCATTACGCTTGCTTTTTAAAGTAGGGAGAGGCCTTGCGCACAACCAACCCCACTCTCTGATCAACGATGACAGATACCCCAAAAGGAAGAACTATTCAACGTCATTGGCTGCCATAGAGTCGCAGGAATTACAGAGATTTTCTTCTCCTAGAGCGATGTCCTAACAAGAACTAGGGGTCGCCCACTCCAATAATGCGGTACACCATGCCTACATACTCATTCTCATTTACATATACATGCATACATATATTGATTGATCAATTGATTGATTGATTGATTGATTGATTGATTGATTGATTGATTGATTGGCTCATTCTCATTTACATATACATATGTATATTGATTGATTGATTGAGTGATTGATTGATTGATTGATTGACTGATTGATTGACTGATTGACTGATTGATTAATTCAGCACGAAACACAAATAGTCAGTAAGTGTCAAAGAATGTTGTTCGTTGTACAATCTTATACTGTGACATGATATTGCAGCTGAAGCAATATGCAATGATTTCTGCAACAAAAAAAACTGCCCTGGGATAAATATAGACAACACCACTGCTATCGAGTGCTTACATACATATCAGCACCAGGAATATTAGCGAAACATTCCTATCAAAACTTCTACCAGGTGCAAACACAACTGATCTAATAAAATCATTTGAGATAAAAATTTAAAAAAAGAGAAGTCTGGTTTAGTCATAGAGATAAGTTACCCTGAAGATGTGAGCATTTCTTCCAGAAATCATCGAGGATGATATCTACAGAAAACAGCTTTGAAATCTGCAGCTCAAATACCTGGTTTATAAATTTACATTCGCACAAATAGTCATTGATGCACTCGGTTATGTTAGTAAATGCTTAAACCGCAATCGGGAGAAGCTAGGATTTTCAGGCAAAGAAAGAGACCAGCTAACATGAACTTTACAGACTGTATCTGTATGTGAAGCAGTAAAAATATGCGAGGCTTCCTTGATATGTAACAAATTATCGTGGTTGTTCCAACTCCAATGAAGGAGCTTTTGCTTCTTTGTTAGAAACCAGGTCCCTTTCTAGAAAGACTATTATCAAATAAAAAAAAAGAAAAAGACACATATATATTATCATATAACTGCGTATATGTGTGTAATACATATTTTTATATGTGTGTGTGTGCGTATGTGTGCTTGTGT
>NC_142930.1:97299336-97319336 GCF_046866305.1 Octopus bimaculoides | reverse complement strand
CTGATGCTAACAGTCGGTTGTAACTCCTAACACAAATGTTTCTGTTCTTTCTCCATTTTTTCTCTGTGTGTGTGTGTGTGTGTGTGTGTGTGTGTGTGTGTGTGTGTGTGTGTGTGTGTGTGTGTGTCTGTGTGTCTGTGTGTCTGTGTGTGTGTGTGTGTGCGTGTGCGTGTGTATGTGTGTGTGTGAAGACGAAATTTGAACTCAGAACGCACTGAACAGGAACAGTTAATGTCTGACGCTCTAGCAATTTCACCTATCTATTGCTCTGGACTGATACTTTATTTATCGACCCCGAAAGAAAGAAAGAAAGACGAAGTTGACCTCAACAAGATTCCAACTCAGAGCGCGGTGAGCCAAAGCAACTTCCACAAAGCACTCTATCCAACGCTTTAACGATTCTACCAGCTCACTGCATATGTTAAATGTTTCCCTTCGAAATATTGATTTGCTAAAATAGGTCGAGATGGTAAAAGATTTATGAAATACTGCAAAATGTCTATCCTCAGTTCAAAGTCGACATGTGACATCTCTGTATCACCGTATATTTACTCTCTGCTATCACAGATTTTAATACCAGCCTTATCCCATCTCCTTAACTGCATCTCATCTTTATCGTAGACATCTCATAAACATTGTCCAACTTTTCTAAACCAAGAATGTTAGGAATGGCTGGACAATGCCTCACTGACCAGCAGGTACATAAACTATTAGTCTTATTGTGATCATTGAACTATCTTAAAGGATTTTGTTACTATTAAAGGTTAATTTAAATCCGACGATGGCATAACACGAAGAGACATTTTCTTATAATTAATAGCCAATCATCCATTTATTGATGCTTCTAATTAAACGAAAAAGTCATGTGATTGACTCTGTTATAGCCAGCATACATTTTAGCTCTCAATTGTTGTTAACTCTCTAAAAAGCATCCAGAATAAGATATTGCTCTCACACCTAAAACGGTACTGCTAATCCCAAATAACTGGTATTGAATCGTTCACCAACACACCCCATTCTTTGACTCCTCACTCTGTTTTTTCTATTGTTACAAAAGTGGCTTCTGCTCCTCAGTACTGGTTTGTCTCTCGCGGCCTCCACACAGTTACAACTGATTCACTCATCTGTCCTTGCTTTGAATTTTATTTGTAATGCCTCAATCGGCAACTCTTCAAACAAACCATTATTCCCAAACCTACACACTCAGAAATTCAACGCCCTGAAATTCCATACTGACGTATGAGTGTGCTTGAAGCTATCCATTTGCAGTTGTTCAAAAACATCAACGGTGTCGATATCAAAGACTCTAGAGAACTTGTGAAGGCTAAGGGCACAACCCTTTCCTCCAGACTAGACCATTAAAAAGTATAACAGACTTGTGATCTCAGTATATTACAGGAAATATTTGTGTAACATATATTACATAATATATGCTGCATAACAAGTATTATGTAACGTACCTTAACCTTGATTATATTAGTCCTTCAGATATTACAGAGCGATAAATATACTTGGAATTCGTCGCTACCTGGTATTACAGTGTTTCATCGTATTATCAACCCAACAAGGACACCTTTACCTAGTCACTGGACCTGTCTGAAACAGCAGTCAAATCCCCCTTAAATCACACCCTATTTTCTGAAAAAAGGAAGGATACATTGACTGATATAAGTTCTAGGTATAATCCTTCAACTATAGAAGTATGCTCAACTAGACTAGACTGATCTGAGAGTAAGCTGAACCTAAAATATGTCATTCAGGCGACTCAAACAGGGAACCTTTATGTCATTTCTCGAGTTGTTAGTAATAGCAACCAAGCTGCTTATCTTAAAAAGAACGCATTAGGTGACACAGTCCTAGATATAGAAGAAAACAGGTTGAACCCTTCTGATTATAGGTCTGATGGAATCGGAGCTGATCAAGGTTTAAATAGCAACAGCTAGTGACAGCAAAAAATACTATAGTGTGTGCTACACAGCTTTCTAGCCTTATCTTTCTAACGTTATCGGTTCGTTTCTTAACTCTTTCCACTATTTTTTTTTTCTGTATTTAACACAACTCTTATAATAATTTATAATTTTGGAACAGAACTACATATGTTGGGAGAGGTCACAGTCGATCGAATCGACCCTGATGTTTTATTGTTGTTCTTTTTATCAGCCCTCCCCTCAATAAGGAAAAACAAAATCAACGGCGGTGGATTTGAGCCCAAAAGGCAAGAAAGCAAGGTTTACTGAGTCAGGCATCCATCTCCTTCGCAAAAGTTATGATAATTATAATATTGATCTGTTGCATAAGCATAATGCATCAAATTTAATGTCAAGTGAATAATCTGTTATTTCAATCTCTCTACTGGACTTGTGCTTTATTATATCCATCACGAAATGCTGGTAGGCAAAGTTGACTTCGACCGGATTTGAACTCAGAAAGTTAAGAACCGGAACAAATACCCCCAAAGCATTTTCCCAGCTATCTAATGATTCTGCCAACTCGCCGCTTAATAATAATAATAATTATTATTATTATTATTATTATTATTATTATTATTATTATTATTACTATTATTATTACTATTATTATTATTATTATTATTATTATTATTATTATTATTATTATTATTATTATTATTATTATTATTATTCAGTAGTTTTATTTTTATAACATGCTTTCACTTCACTACCGAGCGCAGCTCTGTGCGCCTTGGGTATGTGCTGTGGTTTGCTGTGGTGCTCTTATGTTTACTGTATTGAAAGTGTTTTGCGTAGAATGTGTGCAGTACCCAGTAGTGCAATTTTCTGTATGTTATATATATTTGTAAGTCCTGGTGTTTTTGTTATGTATTTGTCTGAATATTTTTTTATTATACCTAAGGCACCTACTATGATAGGAATTGTTTCTGTTTTTAGATTCCACATTCGAGTTATCTCTATTTCCAGGTCTTTGTATTTTGAAAGTTTTTCCATTTCTTTTAGAGAAACGTTGTCATCTGCTGGTATTGAAACATCAATTAGAAGGCATTTTTTTCCTTCATGATCTTTGACAACTATATCTGGTCTATTTGCCTTAATTTCTCTATCTGTGTGTATTGGCATATCCCAGAGTATGGTTGCTTTCTCGTTTTCTGTGACCTTTTCTGGCGTGTGTTTATACCATCTTTTTTCTGTTGCTATTCCATAATGTTGGCATAGCTTCCAGTGTATATAGGTCCCAGCTCTGTCGTGTCTGTGAATATATTCCTTCTTAGCCAGGACTGGGCAGCCAGAGATAATATGATTTATTGTTTCTTGTCGATCTCCACATATTCTACAGTTACTTGTTATATTTCTTTTCATTATGTGTTTTTGGTAATTTCTGGTGGGGAGGCTTTGGTCTTGTGCAGCAATTAAAAATCCTTCAGTCTCTGCTTTGAGTCCTGAGCTTCTCAGCCATCGCTGGGATTTTTCTCTGTCTATTTCTTTCGCATTTAGTTTAGCCCAGTATTTACCATGTAGGGGCTTTTCTTGCCATCGTTTTATCATGGTCCGTTGCTGTTCTAGTTTTAGTTTGGATTTCATTTGTTTTATAGCTTTTGTTGTTTCTTCTTCTTCTTCTTCGTATTTGTTAGGTAGATTGATTTCTTGTTTGTATTTGTCAGCTTCCTTAAATACTGAAAACAGTTTTTTGTTTTGCTCGTGTTTTGTGGCTATTTGTATTAGTTTCCCTTGCTTCTGGAGTAGGTATTTTTGCAGTCCTATGGTGGTTATTTTATAATAGTTTTCTAGCTGTATAAGACCCCTGCCACCTTCTGTGCGTTGTATATATAGCCTTTCTATGTCAGATTTTGGGTGGTGCATCCTATATCCTGTCATTATTTTTCTTGTTTTCCTGTCTATTTTACATAGTTCGTTTAGTGTCCAGTTAAGGATGTTGTAGCTGTAGCTTATAACTGGGACAGCTAAAGTGTTGATACCCATTATCTTGTTTTTAGCATTGAGCTCTGTTTTTAGTATTGATCTAACTCGTCTATAGTACTCTTTCTTTATTTTTTCTTTCATTTGTGTATGTTGTATCCTATCTAGTTCATTGACTCCTAAATACTTATATGGTTGGCTTTCGTCTAGTTCTCTTATTTCATTGGCTTTATCTAGTGTTATATTGCTACTTTTAACTAATTTTCCTCTTTTCAGGGTTGCTTTGGCACATTTTTCTAATCCGAATTTCATTTCTATTTCCTTGGTAAAGCCGTGTACTGTCTGTAGTAGTGTTTCTAGCTCTTTGTCGTGTTTTGCATATAATTTTAGGTCATCCATATATAGAAGGTGGCTGACTGTTTTTCCATAGCATTTGTAACCGCATCCAGTTCTATTTAGCAATTCTGTTAGAGGTGTGAGTGCCAGGCAGAACAGGAGTGGAGAGAGCGTGTCTCCCTGGAATATTCCTCTTCTAATGGGGATGGCTTTCGTTTTCACAAGTCCCTCTTTTGTTTGGAGCTGTAGCACTGTCTGCCATTTGTTCATTGAGTGCTCTATGTATTTTATGATAATTGGTGCCACCTTGTTTATGGCTAGTGTTTCCAGAATCCACGTGTGGGGAACACTGTCGAAAGCCTTTTGTATTATTATTATTATTATTATTATTATTATTATTATTATTATTATTATTATTATTATTATTATTATTATTATTATTACTATTGCTATTATTGTTGTTGTCGTCGTCGTCATCGTCGTTCATCGTTCTTGTTCTTGTGTTTGCTGTCGCTGTTTTTGTGGCTCCTTTGGTTTCTTTCATCGCTGTTCATTCGATTTTTACAATGGAATTTTACTTCTGACAAACAAAAACAGCAGATTGTATTGACATTCTTTTCTCGAAGTTCTACGAAGATGGCGCAAGTCAGTTCTGCTGACACATGAAGATATTAGCAATATGTCGGCAATGGTTTACAATGACTTTGAGAGATCATTAAATAGCATTTATCTGTCATGTATACTTCACTTCGGACCTTGTGATCGCTTAAAGTTAGACAATATATTAATTGAATTAATTTTTCCAGCTGCCTATAATGTCTCTAAACCCCTTTTGCTGGACGGTTTTATTCCTGACGTAGACAATTTATGAATAAATTTTAATTGAAATGTCAAATCTATCCTCCGATTCAGATCATTCATTTATCCATTTCTTTTCCATCACTAGCAAGCGCTTTATTATTTTCCTTCTACACATATATATATTTACATGTATGCATAAATATATGCATTATTCTATATGATATATATACTTATAATATATGTACGTATATAAGTAATTTTATATACGTACATACATTAAAATATATGTGTATAATTGTGAAATTTTGTGTACAGAATATGTGTATATGTAATAAATTATGGGCAAGTTGTTATTCAAGAGCTGGCAGAATTGTTAGCCACGCTGGACAAAATGCTTAGCGGTATTTCGCCCACCGCTACGTTCTGAGTTCGAATTCCACCAACGTCAACTTTAACTTTCATCCTTTCGGGGTTGATAAAATAAATACCAGTTGAACACTGGGGTCGATGTAATCGATTCATCTCTTCCCACAAAGTTTCTGTCCTTGTGGTAAAATTATTATTATTATTATTATTGTATTTGTGTTTTGAAGCATGCGAATATCTGTTAAAACAGCTCCAAGAAAATTGAAGTATTACCAAATAATTTACAAGATATCATCTTTTTCTCTTTCTTTTTTTTTTTTAAACTGGAGACTTCGAAATTTTTAACGTTCATTCCAATACCTAGAGGGGATAAAAAGAACTATCTTTTAGATTTCTTTCTCTTTTTGATATTTTCTTTATCGGAACATTTTCTTGTGTTTAAAGTCTTTACCTTTAAACCTTCTAGGTTCGATAAAATAAAGTACCAGTCATGTATTTGGGTCGATATAATCGCCTATACCCGTCCCCTGCTCCAAATTTCTGACGTTGTGTATATGTTTGAAACAAGAGCGGCGGGTTGTCAGTATGATTAGAGTGTCGGAAAAAAGTTTTGGGCTTCTTCAATAAGAGGAGTAATGAGAGATGTTAATGAGAAAAGTAGAACTAAGAACGGCCCACCGAAGGAGATGAATGAATAATTTCCGAATAAACAAAAAAATTAATTTTAAAAAAGCATCAAGTCAACAAAGATAAAGGGAATAAGATGAAAAGAAAACAAATTGTGACAGTCGCACGTAAATGCAATCACAATGTAACACTAGAAAACGCTCACTGGTGCGATGTAAACTTTTATTTATTTATTTATTTATTTAGGTATTTAAGACGGCAAGTTGACAGAATCGTTAGCACGGCGGGCAAAATGCTTAGCGACATTTCGTCCGTCTTTACGTTCTGAGTTCAAATTCCGCCGAGGTTTACTTTGCCTTTCATTCTTTCGGGATCGATGAAATAAGTACCATTTGAGTGCTGCAGTCGATCGACTAGTTGTCCCCTCCAAAATTTGTGTTTATGGTAGAAAGAAACATTTCAGGCATTCAGTTCGCGTGAGTATGAGCCATACAAGAGCATGCCTTTTAACAACAACAGTGGAGGCGCAATGGCCCAGTGGTTAGGGCGGTGGACTTGTGGTCATAGGATCAAGGTTTCGATTCTCAGACCGGGCGTTGTGAGTGTTTATTGAGTGAAAACACCTAAAGCTCCACGAGGCTCCGGCAGGGGATGGTGGTGAACCCTGCTGTACTCTTTCACCACAACTTTCTCTCACTCTTACTTCCTGTTTCTGTTGTGCCTGTAATTCAAAGGGTCAGCCTTGTCACATTGTGTCACGCTGAATATCCCCGAGAACTACGTTAAGGGTACACGTGTCTGTTGAGTGCTCAGCCACTTGCACGTTAATTTCACGAGCAGGCTGTTCCGTTGATCGGATCAACTGAAACCCTCGACGTCGTAAGCGACGGAGTGCCAACAATTACAACAACAACGCCAAATTATACGACATTAATAATTCTAACAATTGCTTTGCAAACATTACAAACCAATTGGGTTGGAGTTTAGATATGAGTCAAGTCTACAAAGAGAGAGAGACGTGGAAAAAGCATATCATAACAAATTGTTCTTTCATGTTTGAGGAATGGAAGTGTGGAGAAATTTAAGTTGCATAGAGATACTTTCGGAACATTTTTTTTTTTTCAGAATCTCTTTTTGAACCGATTTCAAACCTACTTTGTGGACGTTGAGATTGCTTGGCTTTGGATGCTTCTTACGTAATATACATCTACGTTTTGCGCTGGATTATACATTGTTAGTTCGACTATGTTATAGCTTGACAAAATCGTTGGCTTCATCTTCACATAGTTGATTAGTTCCTTGTTATTAGTGAAGGAAACATCCTGGCCATATATAGTATCATTTGCTCTATTAACCTGATTTTAATGAGATCAACAAACGATTCTGCTTGATTATGACATGATTATTTTGCCTTCACGCCATTAATATTGGGGAGATTGAAGTAGCCCAACAGATGTGCATTAATGCGTTGATCTGATTTCGTTGGTACTTCTTTTATCGTTCTAAGGCTTCAATCAAATTTACTATCATGATTTGAGGCGTCAGATGGACGATATGATGTGCATTTTGCCACACATCGGGTGGTTTCATATGTACCCTTAGTGTGCCACAGACCGAGTTTGAACCTGACAACAGGATTAAGGGTGAAACATTTTTGCGGTTGTACATAGCCACTCTACCATAACTTCATTCTTTCCTTTCAGTCTGTGTGAAACATACTTTTGCATGTGTATCTCTACATCAGTTATGTCTGTAGATACATGCATTTCTGTGAGTGTTATGCATATTGCTTGCTTGATTTTTTTTCATCCAGCTATGAGACTAAACTTATATTATATAAGTACTTTTTTTTTCAATATTTTTTTCATTCTAATATTGAAAAGTTCTTCAGCTGTGAGACTAAATCTTATATATAAATGACAATTTCTGTCTGTTACCATCATACTGCCTAAACCAGCGAACCAATATTCACCAAACTTTGCATAGATGTCACACTAACATCCAGTTCAATAATAGGTTAATTGGATTTCAATAAAAATCTATAATGTTCCCGCTAGTGGGGTTGAGCGAATTTTATGATAAAATGACAAGGATGCAAAAAGTATTAGTCTCAGGGAAATGTAGTAGCAGAGTGAGGGTGACTGAAATCAGTGAAGGGAAGAACAAAGTTATGTAAGTGACAAATATGGGGTGACATCGGGTTGATAATGTTAATACAGCTGTCATATACACGCGACGCTGCATACATACTTTCGGAGATACACACACACAAGTAACTTTTAAAACGCTGAGGAAGGGACGTAAAGAAACGCTCACACACAGACACACACACACACACATACATCCGTACGTACGTACATACATACATACATACAGACATACAGACAGACATATATACGTACGTGTACTATACGTTTGTAAATGTGTGTGTGTGTGTGTGTGTGTGTGTGTGTGTGTGTCACGTTCTATAACTGTCTGTCTCTACTTTTGTAGGGTCTTCCCTGGTACTGTCCCATATTGTGATATTTTAAAATTACGTCAAAATTTTCAAATTTGGTGTATTGGAATAATTCACGTTAAATCCGCAGAAAAATGTTACTGAGGTTTAAAGTTTAATCAATTGTACTTAACCAGAAAACAAGATCTGGAAGCTGGCATTTTCTGCATGATAGTTGTCAATCACAAAATGAAAAACAAAATCATTAGGAGGAGGAATTTTTATTAAACAAACGAAAGCAAAGCATTACGACAACCAAAGTTGTAAGAACTTCTGAAGTTTTAATAAGTTTTAATGAATAAAACCATGTGAAACGGTCGAACAGACATGTAAATAATTTTAAAAGGAAAACAATCCTCGACGGAGTTTTGTTGCGAAAAATTGCACAAATCTGTCCTGATCAAGAGGCCTATCTGTGAGAGAAGGCATTGTCTGACATGGAATAAACGAAACTTTATATAAGATATTCTATTGTAAAAATTGCATGGCAACGATAGGCTATTCAGCTAGTTTATTATATATTAATGGCATACATAATAGATAGATAGATAGATAGATAGATAGATAGATAGATAGATAGATAGATAGATAGATAGATAGATAGATAGATAGATAGATAGATATAAGTAAATATATATATATACGACATAAACACACAAACACACACGCACGCATACATACATACATACATACATACATACATACATAGTAGTGATGGCACAGATGTGTGTGTGTGCGTGCGTGCGTGTGTGTGTGTGTGTGTGTGTGTGTGTGTGTGTGTGTGTGTGTGTGTGTGTGTGTGTGTGTGTGTGTGTGTGTGTGTGTGTGTGTGTGTGTGTGATAGACTCAGTATAACCGAATGGTTAGGAATTTTGCTTCGAATATGTGAGGTCTCAAATTTGATCCTACTGCATGGTACCTTGGGTAAATGCTATTTTCTATACCTTCTGAATGAAACTGCATAGACGGAATCTGTAAAGAAACCCATCAAGAAGATTTATCTGTCGTTCAAAAAGAGAATATTGTCGCATACAGTGTGACGCTGATTTTCCTGAAAAATACGTGAAGTGTACACATGTTTGTGAAATGCTCAGCCATTACAGTTCAGACATGTAATTCAGTTTATCGAATAACCGAACACACGTTGTTGAACGACGGTGATGCTTCCCCGCCATCACTATGTTTGCATGCATACATATGCATTGTATTTTCCGGTGTGTAAGACGTGCTCTCACATTAAAATAACTCCTACGTTTTTGTGGAAGTAAAAGTATATTTTGTGGTTAAAAAAAAAAAGGAAACGAAGTTAATATGTTTCATCATACACTCATACACTTGGCATAGCATCCAAGTCGCATTAGACACATGGCAATTTTTGTTACATTTAAGAATAATAGAAAAAAACACGTCGTATACACTGGATATACAGTATATACCGAGTTCAGCATATACAGGGTGTCCACAAGGTCTGGGTACATGGAGTAAATAAAATCATAACATAAACAATTAAATATAAGAAATAATAATTTCTTAAAGTATATGTTAATTCCCATGTACCCAGACTTTGTGGACACACTGTACATTTACCCATTGTTTAAACGTAATAATTTATCCATTATTCAGACATAAAAGTAAAACATTCTTAGCAAAAATAGTTACAAATGTTGCATAATGCTTCCTAACATTCTTTTCTTCTATTGTTTATCATTCGTTAAATATTGGTGGCTCATACAAAACGTCAACAAATTGTAGAATTGAAAATGGCTGGTGTAAAAATATTGTGAGGTGATAAAACGGCTGAGAAAAATTAAGCGCTATGGTGAAAGCAATGAGTAGCTATTTTGCATTGTAAATACATGTAAAATATTGGTTTCAAATTTTGGCACAGAGCTAGCAATGCCGAGCTCAGTGCTTGACTAGAACTTATTTCATAGACCACGAAAAGACGAAAGGCAAAGCAAACCTCGGCGGAATTTGAACTTACAGCGTAAAGACGGATGAAATACCTCTAAGTATTTTACTCAGCGTGCTAATGATTCTGCCAGCTCGCCACCTTAATAATAATAATAATAATAATAATAATAATAATAATAATAATAATAATAATAATAATAATAATAATAATAATAATAATAATAATGATGATGATGATGATGATGATGATGATGATGATGATGATGATGATGATGATGATGATGATGATGATGATGATGATGATGATGATGATGATGATGATGATGATGATGATAATAATAATAATAATAATAATAATAATGATGATGATGATGATAATAATAATAATAATAATAACTGTTGACAATGCATAGAATGCACCACCCTAAGGCAGATATAGAACGTCTTTATCTGCCAAGAAAAGAGGGAGGTCGAGGACTACTACAGCTGGCATTATCAATGAAGGTAGCCACAATTGGCCTAGACACCTATATGAAAAACTCTGAGGACTGGATGCTAAAACTTGTCTTAAAATATGAAAGCAAGAAAGCATCTTACTCAGTAACAAAACAGGCAAAGGAATATCTAAGTGAATTCCAATTGCAACAAATTCAAGAATTAGACGAACTAGAAACACCTACAGAAAAAGCTAAGCGCTTGAAAACCCGTGCTAAAATTGCTGCCTTAGCTATTATGACTGAAAAATGGCATGGAAAACCTCTCAATGGCAAATACCCAAAGAGAGCGAATAATGCAGATATTGACAAAGCCCTTACCCACCAATGGTTAATGGCCTCTGGATTGAAATCAGAAACAGAGGGGTTTATCATAGCAGCCCAAGATCAATGCCTACCTACAAAGAACTACCAGGCCAACATATTAAAGAACGGCAGCTCCCCATTATGTCGTATATGCCAACAACAAAATGAGACCATCGATCATGTTGTCTCCATGTGCAGTCTGCTTGCGCCTACAGAGTATCTCAACAGGCATGATAGAGCTGCACAATATATTCACTGGGTAATATGCAAAAACCTGGACTTGCCCCATGATAAAAACTGGTGGGAACACAAACCACCCCCAGTACTTGAAAATGATCACATTGCACTCCTCTGGAACTTCACCATTCAAACTGACAGAAAGATAGACGCAAATAGGCCAGACATCATACTGAAAGACTTCAGACAAAAATCATGCCTCCTCATTGATATGACTGTCCCAATTGATATAAACGTATCTGTCAAGACCTACCAAAAACTGAGCAAATATAAAGATCTTGAAATAGAAATTAGCAAAATGTGGAATCTGAAGACGAAAACAATACCTATTGTCATAGGTGCCCTGGGAATGACAGCGAAACGGGCTGATTACTACCTAGCTCAGATACCAGGAAACCCCAAAATGGCTGAAGTCCAAAAGATAGTGCTCATGGGAACTGCCCATATCCTACGTAAAATACTGTCTATGTGATCTCAAATTTTAAAGCAAACATAATTTTCTTATGGTTTCTTAAACATTCACTTGAACAAAACTGTACAAATCCAAATATATGGTACCCTAGGCATAACACCTACATGAACTTCTAACTTGTTGTCTCTTGAGGTCTCTGGGTGAGACTTGGATCCAACTTGTACAAATGCAAAACAAAAGTCAAACATAAAATAATAATAATAATAATAATAATTTGTTTGACCTTAACCAGTTGAACATGTCCCTTGCTGGCTGACGATATGTGCATCTCTGATCATGAGCAGAAGTAGTGGGGGAGCATCATAGCCATGTGTTGAGAGGAATTCTTTGGGGTTTGAATAATTCACCTTTGGAAACATGGGTGTTTTGCTCAACATCCTTAAACAAATCTCATTCAGGGACCTTTTGAGCGGGATGGGCTACTCGACCTGAAGAAAATTCTAACTGGGCCCCACCAGCGAGATGATGCGCTGTTTATGTTGATATGAGATCACCATGTTGGGCACATATGGTTGTGATGCATGTGCCTGGTGTACCCTTATCAGACGGGTAGTCATGATGGGTATAATGGGCTTCGTATATTTTACCCCAGTGTCACTTTGATGGCATGCACTGCTCTCTCACTCAATAATAATAATAATAATTTTCTTTTTAATATAGGCAGCAGGCCTGAAATATGAGGGAAGGAGGGTTTAGTCGATTACATTGACCTCAGTGCTCAATTGCTACTTATTTTATGGACACCAAAAGGATGGAAGACAAGGTCGATCTCGGCGGAATTTGAATGCAGAACGCGAAGACGGACAAAATGCCGCTAAGCATTTTGCCCGGCGTGCTAACGACCCTGACAGTTCTCTGCCTTACATATATGGAAAATATTGTCAACAAATATCAACCTGTAAACGTTCATTAACCCAAGCTTGAAACTTGTTATTTTATGATAAACTGAATAAGGAGTAAACATATAAGTTGCACTCGGTATGATATAACCAAAGTTTAGTGCAACCCTACCTTACTCGAAATTTTTTTTTCATAACTTTGTCAATCATGCATTTTTTATGTTAATGAAATTTTGCAGAGATTCGTGTTTTGTACGATGTAAATCACGATAATGTTGATGAAATTTATTTTCATTTCATTTTTAAAAAGTTTTGCTTTTGTTTTTCAGAAGAAAAAATTTTGGTACCATTTCAAACATTTAATAACTTTCACATGATCACAGCACAACATAGAAAAAAAATGCGACATTACCTAGCATGATTTTATAAAAAAATTTCGTGTTTACTTTTAGCCGACTACAATACAGGCTGAACGTGTGCTGGATATATACATGCATTTTGTGTGTGTGTGTGTGTGTGCGTGTGTGTTGTGTGTGTGTGTGTGGGTGTGTGTGTGTGTGTGTGCGTGCGTGCAAGTGAGTGTGCGCGCGCATATATATATGCACACATATATGATTATCTGTGTGTGAGTATATACACACACACACACACACACACACACACACATATATATATATATATATATAATAATACAAAGAATATATATACATGTATACACACATATATGTACATACTTACATCTACATGTGTATATACATGCATATCAGGGTACAGGACGTTAGAACAATAAACTACAGACAACGGAACGAACACATAGGAAAACGGAAAGCCACTTGGAATATCCCTTCATCAGCTGTCCCTATTCTATCTAGACGTTTCGAAGACAAGACAGTGTATATATATATATATATATATATGCATATATACATACACATATACACATTTATGTCTGTCTGCATGACTATTTATCATTCTCTGTATCCCTTTTGATGGATGCATGCATGCATGGATAATTCTTATAATTATGTATGTATGTATGTATGTATGTATGTATGTATGTAAGCATGCATGTATGTATGTATGTATGTATGTTCGTATGTATGCATGCATGTATGCATGTATGTATGTATGTATGTTTGTATGTATGCATGTATGTATGTATGTATGTATGTATGTATGTATGTATGTTCGTATGTATGTATGCATGCATGTATGTATGTGTTCGGGTGTGCATGTACGCATATATCTTTCGCCGGTGTGCATCGATAAAGGATGTAGATCCAAGAAAGTAAAACGGAAAGCTTGTACTTTTTGAAAGTAGCTTTTTATAGATGTTCGTTTGGTGCCGAGGTACCCAGCCACACACGTACTTAACATTGTCGTCAACGGAACTGTCGAATACCAAAGTTTGACCCACTGGATTATTCTAACCAACAATTCAATTGTTTACACACTACAGTTTAAAAATAAATAAGTATATATATATATATATATATATATATATATATATATATATATATATCATATCTGTGTAATAGAATTCAAACATTTCTGGCAGTCGAGTATACGTTGGTTTCAATTTGCACAATGCTTTCGCTTATAATTTCAAGTGCCCCTGTAAAATCTCAATTACAAACCTCGTTATTTCCGACTCGAACTCATTGAATTACTCAAAATATAAGAGTACTAGACGGTGAGCTGGCAGAATCGTTAGCACGCCGGGCGAAATGCTTAGGGGTATTTCGTCTGTCTTTACGTTCTGAGTTCAAATTCCGCCGAGTTCGACTTTACCTTTCATCCTTTTGGGGGTCGATAAATTAAGTACCAGTTACGTACTGGTCTCGATCTAATCGACTGGCCCCCTCCCCCAAAATTTCTGGCCTTGTGCCTTGAGTAGAAAAGAATGTAAGAGTGCTTGTGCGGAATGAGCTGCGCCAGTTCTTGACAAGGGCTTTGTTTGTCAAAGCTAAATAAATAAATAAAAAAGGATCAAAAGCAAAGTTGACATCAGTAGGGTGTAAACTTATAGTGGTGACAGTTGGAACAAACGTTATCACGCATTCTAGCAACGCCTTGGCTACTGTGTGTGTGAGGGTGTGGGTGTGAGCGCGCGTGCGTGCGTACGTGTGTGTGTGTGTGTGTGTGTGTGTTTCCATTCATAACATACAGATTATGAATGCATATATACACACATGCATACATACACATACATACCTACATATAGACATACATACATACGTACATACATACATACATACATACATACATACATACATACATAGACACTGACGCAGTTTTTCCAAAGCCAATCTATTAGTGGTACAGTGGAGATTTGTCAGACATTCTAAAGATTTTACGCCTGAGATTCTTTAGATGAATAAATGCATCGACAGCTCAACCAACACAGAAACTCAACTACATATCTACAAACAGCGGGAACTCCCTTAACTCAAAAAGTATTGACGCTTTGTTAGCGACCGGCTTGAACTCTCCTAAGAACTTAAATCAAAATCAAAGACAAACAGGTGTTACTTTGGCGTGTGATTTACAATTTAAAGGGAGACTACTTTAGGTTACTTTTTTAGTTTACTTTTCACTTTCTAAAACCTCTTTAGATAATTTTACAATGTGATCAGCGACGAGACGAAGGCAGTTGCATTTTTGCAAAAAAAAAATGGCCTTTTAGATGATGAAGAAAAATGTTGCACCATGTCATCGGTATGGTGGAGAAGCGAAGAAAGCTTGTAGAGAAGTGGAAACGGTGAAATTTTTCCAACTTTACGTTGCAAAACTCGCGGCTACCAAACTTGTGCGATTTACGAGCTTTTTTTAATTATTACATTGTTTATTCCTGGTTTCATAATGTTATTTACTAAGGCATAAATGAAACATGGTTTTATTATTATTAAAATCGTAAGAACTTTTGGAAAACAAATACATTTACAATGCTAAGTGCGTACAAAAGAATTCATAAACAAATGTAGAAACTGTAAAGTAAACTAAAAAGTAATTTTAAGTAATCTCCCTTAAGTTGCACCGAAAAACATACATACATATATTCATACATACATACAAACTGAAAGAAGCCCGTCACATATGTGTGTATGCGCATGTTTATGTGTCTGTGTTTGTCAGCCCTCCACCCCCACCACCACCACTATCGCTTGACACCTGATGTCGGTGCGTTTACGTCCCCGTAACTCAGCGGCTCCGCAAAAGAAACCAATAGAATACGTACTAGGCTTACAAATAATAAGTCCTGGGGGTCGATCTGTTCGACTAAAGTCGGTGCTCCAGCATGGCCACAGTCAAATAGATGAAAGAAATAAAAGAATAAAAGAATCTATTATTTTATACACAGTCAGATGCTGCTTTCGACTTTTTGTATCAAAAGAAGTTTTTCAACCCAATATTTACACGCTACACTTTATAACTTTAAGTGTATGCTTTGAGATAGACTTTTCCATAAAAGAATTATTTCACATTCTCTCTAGTTTATAAAATTCTTATGACGACAACAATATAAGTGTGTATGTATGTGTTTTATATATATATATATATATATATATATATATATATATATATATATATATATATATATATATATATATATGTATATATGTATATATATATATATATATATATATATATATATATATATATATATATATATATATATATATATATATATATATATATATATATATATATATATATATATATATATATATATATATATATATATATATATGCATATATATATATATATATATATATATATATATATATATATATATATATATATATATGCATATATATATATATATATATATATATATATATATATATATATATATATATATATATATATATATATATATATATATATATATATATATATATATATTCCAGAGTTTCTCCTTGTTCATTGCATTTTTCATCGTAACCACCTGGCAGCCAGGTACTTCAAGTATGAAGATGTTATGAAATCTGTTCTTGAAATTGTCAGTTTCATACGCTTAAATGGGAAGACTTGCCGACAGTTTAGAAATTTTATTGAAGAACTGGAGCTTGAAGGTAAACCCAATGATATCACTTTCCACTGCATTGCGAGGTGATTGTCAACCAGCAATGTCTTCAGCAGGTTTGCTAATCTGTGGGACCCTATTATTACATTTCTTAAAGAAAAGAAAAGATCCTGTCCTCAACTGGAAATAATGAATGGATGCAAGATCTGATGTTCCTTACTGATATAATGAATCATCTGCAAACTCTCAACTTCGCACTCCAGGGAAAGAATAAGATTGTTTCTGACCTTACTCAGACAATTTTCAGCTTTCAGAATAAGATAAGAGTTTTGCAAAGAGATGTAATTGTCAAGAAACTCAATTCACTTTCCCAATCTCAGTAGAAGAATAAATACATTCGCTGGTATTGAAACAAAAGACCACAAACTGAAAGAATGCGGAGATAAATTACAAGGTCTGCTCGATAATTTTCTAACCAGGTTTGATGATTTGCGAAAGTTGAAGCTCTGCTTCGCCTTTCTTGTAAATCCATTTATGGTTGATGTGGTCAATGATGGGTGTCCAATTTTCGAACCTCTTGTTACAGAATCATCTGCTGTGGAAATGGAACTAATGGAATTATAGGAGGACCTGGGTCTAAAGATATTCCATAAATTATACGTAACTGTTCTGGCTCAATTGGATACACAAGGAACCGTGTTAGCGTTGATATGCGGGTTCGATTCTAGTCGGAATTAGCTCATCATTTTTCAGTCAACTGTTTAGATAAATGTCGCTTTAATCGGAGTATAGATATCATTCTTATGATATCTATATATATAAAGATGAGAATGTGTGTTTGTCTGTCTGTATGTATGTATGTATACGTGTGTGTGTGTGTGTGTGTGTGTGTGTGTGTGTGTGTGTGTGTGTGTGTGTGTGTGTGTGTGTCTCTGTCTGTGTGAATCCCTAAAACTTGAGAATTACACAACCAATTTCATTCAAATTTTACACATGCCTTACTTAAGGCCCAGGTAGTGTTTTAGGCCCCAAAACTTCTTAACTTCTTGCCTAGTGCGATCCCAGTGCAATATCACACCTCCTCCACTATTGCAGTATTACGTGGCAAAAGTGAAACAATAACATCTCTCTATTGTAATGTCAGATATTTTCACTTTAATACTGAAACTATTAAAGTGAAACTATTATCTCATATATACAGGCATACATACAGATATACATACTTACATATATATAATATATATATGTTATGTATATATATATATATGTGTGTGTGTGTGTGTGTGTGTGTGTGTGTGTGTGTGTGTGTGTGTGTGTGTGTGTGTGTGTATGTATGTATGTATACATCTGCACAAATGTATATATATAGATGTATATATATATATATATATATATACATATACATGTATATATACATATAGATGTATATATATATATATATATATATATATATATATATATATATATATACATGTATATATATATATATACATGTATATGTATACATGTATATGTATACATGTATATGTATAGATGTATATGTATAGATGTATATATATAAATATATATATATATATATATATATATATATATATATATATATATATATATATATAGAGAGAGAGAGAGAGAGAGAGAGAGAGAGAGAGAGAGAGAGAGAGAGATGTATATGTATACATGTATATGTGTACATGTCTATATATAGATGTACATGTAATATGTACATGTAATATGGCAACAGTGACATCGCAAACTCATTTCTACAGCTGAGTGCACAGGATCAACGTGAAATAAAGTTTCTTGTTCCCAGTACGGGAATCGAACTCACAACCTTACGGTGTAAGGCCGACACTAATCACTGAACTATATGTCTATGTATATCCCTGTTTTCCTATATCAGAGACGACAGATTTGTCTCAACATACGGTTTCCAGTTTACATCTTTACATTTTATTGACAAAGCCAGTGATGCGCAAAACTACGCATTTAACATTCTCACCACGATTTTGGTCTGCTACTTATATATTTGTATAATTTAACACACTTTGTCTATAAGAGATATTACCTCCAGACAAATACTACCGTTAATGTGGTCCTTCGTGATGTATTTGTATTAAATTACGATACACAAATGGCTGTTTTAATCTAAAACTGCTTCTACTGCACCTAATGGATTTTAATTGAGCCGGCCGGCTAATTGTAACATCAGTGATTTCTCAGTCACTTTTTCCCTATATCAGTAACGACGGATTTTTATCTTGAAATGCGGTTGCCAGTGGGTACATGTTGCTGACAATACCCTGTGACGAGCAAAGTCATTCGCGAAACTGAGTAGTCACAAGCAATAATTTTCATTTTTATTTTTAACATTTAAAAATCAATGGGCTGAAATTTTATGCAAAGAAATCATTGTAGAATAAAGGAACGTGAAAAGAAATGACATCAATCTGCGTAAGAGATTATTAACCAAAATAGACCTAACCTTGCCATGACGCAACCTTGAACGAAAATGAGCATTGCCTCCCTCGGTAAAGCCTTCCGGCTAATTTATAGAGATTATGATTTGCCAATTTGGAGCATAGCTAGCTTTCTCAGATCTTATTGTTTTACTAAGCAGGTAATTACTTTGTTTTATAAATTATCAATTTATATTTCTAATGGGAATTGCTATTTATTTTAGCTAATCAATTAACCCTTTCAGACCTCAATTATTTATTTATATAGAAAAAAATGATGTCATGATTTAAAATAAGCTCACGCGATGAATTGATAATAACAGCATAATCGCGTGCAAAAATAATTGACTTATAGTCAGAAATTTGAAAAATTACCATTTCGATAGAAACCTGAATATGTTTTCACGTGACATGCAAAAAACATGAGTGTGAAATATGGTTCATCATACACTTTAATTCTAACTGATTCCATTCTACACGTCTACAACATTCAGTAAGTATATTGTTCTAATGACAAATCAGAGAAACGGTGTTAATATCCAGCTGTCTGTTTGAAACTCAGTTTGATATCAGATATTTATCAGTTCCTATACGATATTATAGAGTTGAACTAGTTAATTTGTAGGTTAATATATTTAAGTAAAACGTCGAATGTTCGCTAAGAAAATGTTCTGTTTTATTTCGAAATTGTGTCTAATAAAGTTATTGAATAATTTCAGGTAACCCTGACGACAGCA
>NC_142930.1:97096836-97129336 GCF_046866305.1 Octopus bimaculoides | reverse complement strand
TATTGGGTGGGTGGAAGGATATTGAAATTGACAAAAATAAGGAATAAAGGTGAGCAATATTTCACCAGTATACAACGACCTTATTATATGCTTTTACATTTGCTTTTGTCCACTTCTCTAAGAAATATATTATTCCATTCCAGCATTTTTCAGCCTTTATTTTATAACATGTTGTCAAGAGAGAGTAAAACTCTGAAGAAGGGTCCTATCCTTGTAGTTCTGTCTTTGAACCAGAGACTGGATTTTATAAGAAAGTTGGATGGTGTTTTAGTGACAAGAGAGTGTGAAGAGTGGGACATAACAAGAAGCAAGACAAACTCATTACATTTTCTTTGAATAAATGTTAATACAAATTCTAAATCATCTGTTGGTGCAAGGAAGAAATCAGGTCCCAAAATATTCAAATGTTGAAGCCATGATCAAGTGGGTTATCCATCAATGAAGCATCTATCCTGTGACAACAAAGTCTGAGGTGCATAAATTTAAAATACTGCTATCAAGTTAGCAAGGTGTATGGTCATTATGAATTCCAAAGTTAATGATGGATGGTTATGTGATTTAGAAAATCTGATGAAATAAGTAATAAGAATTTCACTCAGTGAAACGGGGTGTGTTCCAAGTGAGGAAACTGAACCATTCAGGAGAGTGAAGGGCTACAAGTAAATAATGGGGATAAAAATGGGTTTTATTTGTGACTAACAGCCTGGAATACCAAAGAATGAAGCCTCTCTACTTAGTCATAAATTAAGGAATGGTTTCTCGTATTAGACAGTGGGCACCTTTTAAAGTTTGTGGTGGTAGGAAGTTCAGCAAATATATATAATATTAATCCTATTAACTCAAACAATCTGTTGAAATGGACAACATTCCTATCAATTAATATGATTTAAAGAGAGTCCCCTTTACTTTCCCTCGTTAGACACAACCACCTATTATGACACAGCATTGACATTTCTATGCCAGAATACATGAGATTGTTTCAGTGGTTGGTCTGACAAGTTATCATGGGTTTAAAACAGTGACCTGGTCCACAGAGTTTCCTTTGTCACAACAATCCTATGCTCCTGGTTTCATTCCTGCATATACCGACTTACAGATGTTCTAGTTGTTGGGAGAGGTACAAATATCATAGATAATGTTCTGCCTTTTTGACTAACAATATAAAAAAATTGATTGATTGAGTGTTTCCGTTTTTTTTTTTGTTTCTTTTTCTTCTCTATTGAGAGGATGAAAGAAGACTGAAATATGTTCTCAACTGGACTAACTAAAAAAATATACTGCAAAAAATCAATATCATATGTTATCAGCTTAGTTTGTATTCCTTCATCAGTTTTGAGCTGTGACACTAAAAGAGACATGTACATCTCATTTGTTAAGTCTGTCTAATTGCAAATAGATAACATATTAGCAAAAGAAACTGCACAACTGGTGAGTGTGTTATTAGCTTGCAATGCACTGAGAGAAACTGTTGTAGGAAATTAGTAATAATGGTACACTCCTCCCATGTGACGAATGGAATAACCTAGTCACTATAAGCAAAGAGAAGTACGTGAAGTACCGGAAAACATAGTAGGCAATCAGAGATAGTCATGTCTTTACTACTGGCTTTACTAAGTATGCAGTATACCGAAGTGGGCATTATATAAATCCAACATTTTAAGGATTATAACAGTGGCGACGAGGATTTAAACAACTCACGAGAATTTAATAAACTCTATGAGGAACTAACAACTCATGAGGAATTAACAACTCATGAGAAGTTAACAAACTCACAAAGTTTTGTTGTGTGAATTTTACAAAACAAAAAATCATTAAAATTATGGAAATTTGTTGGCTGGTTCAAATACGAACCTGTTGAAGGAATTACCTTTGAAGTATACTACAGAAAATATAAGCAAATCTTCGAGAAAGATTGGAATGACAAGATAAAAACACATTTAATCTTGAGAAAACTGGTGGCAACAGAACATGAACAATACCATAATTATGTAGTCCCAAGAAAACCTTTGGACATAAACTTTAATGACACAATAGATATATTCTGTAAAATTTTCAGTGGAAAAAGCTCATTGTTCAACACATGCTGGAAATGTCAGAACATAGAGAAAAACAATGACAAGGACTACATGCTGGTTGAGTAAACAGGGAATGCAAGAAGTTTAAGCTGGATGAATTAATGCCAGATATGTTCAAATGCCTGATTTTTACATAGGAACTTACTGCTGAAAAGGACACAGAAAAACAAGAATTCTCGCAAAACTGGAACAAAACCAGGAGGTAACTCTACAAAACGTGTCAGAAGAATGTGAAAGGATAGTCAAATTAAGACACAACACAGAGGAAATTGAGCATAAAGATTATTTCCAAGTAAAGTAAGTGTGATATAATCAGAATAGAGATAAAATGTTTTCTTAAAAGCATGACAAAAATCAGGAAATAAACCCGTGTTTTGCATGTGGAGGTGTACACCTGAGGAAAAATTGTCCATTTTAAAAAGCAGAGTTCTTTTGTTGTGGAAATATAGGACATATAAAGACACACTGTAGAATGAAGATGACAAAACGTCAGAACAAAGGAAAAAGAATGAATAGTATGTCATTGGAAGAAATTGGTAATATAATGATGAGGAAATTTATGAAGGTGAAAATCAGAAAAACAAGTGTTAAAAAGAAATTAGACATTGGAAGTGATATCACCATTATAAACGAAAAAAACTTGGAAATATGTCAATAAGCCAAAATTAATTAAATCAAAAAAGGTAGCACATGGTGTTAGGGGGAAAAAAGATTATATTTTTTCAGTGAAATCGTAAGTAATGTAACATTTCAAGATCAAACAAAAAAGGCAAAGATATATGTGTTAAAAAGTTTACTTAATTGATTTGGCACAGAGTGGATGGAGCTATTCAAAATATGGAATATGCTCATAAGTGTTTTTTGTGGAAATATAGTCAGTTCAGTCAAAGGTTCAAATGCAGCTGAGGGACTGAAACAAAAAATTGTAGTAAAACAGTGCGGAACACTTGTATGTAAACCAAAGCGCAATGAAAAATTGCCCACTATAAAAAGTGAACTTGGTCAAAAGTAGATGTTCCATGGTCAAGACTACACATCGATTTTGCTGGCCCTTTAAATGGTTCTTATTACTTAGTGGTAATTGATAGTTTTTTTAAATGACCTGAAATTTGCAAGTGTAAAACACCAACTTCCTCAACTGTGATGAATTTTTTACACGAATTGTTTGCAAAATTTGGCATCCCGGACAAGATAGTGTCTGACAATGGAATGCAATTTGTGTCTAGCGAATTTAAAATATTTTGTGAAATGTTCATGGTAGAACATATGACTAAGGTGTCATACCATTACAGATCTAATGGACAGGCAAAACACTTTGTCAACACCTTCAAAAGAGCCCTTAGAAAATCAAATAAGGAAGTCATGGATGAGGTAGTTCTACAACAGTTTTTAAGAGTGTACTGTGTGATACCAAATCCAAATGCACCAGCAGGTAGATCACCAATGGAGCTGTTGTTTGCAAGGAAAGTAAAATCAGTCTTTGATAAATTGCTACTTGGCAAGAAAAGAAAAGTTCCAGGGAAAACATAGCAAAATTCTTTAAAGTTGGTGAAAAGGTGTATATGAGGACATGCAAGAATGGAAAGCAGAGTTGGAAAGATAGCATAATTACCAAAAACATAGGTAAAATGATGTATTGGGTAGAAAGTAGAAAAGGCATACAAAAGAGAAACAGGAACCAACTGAAAAAGAGATTCATGGAAAGCGAACTTCCTAAGAAAAACTTAAAAGGGGAAATGTTATAGGAAATTAATAAAAATGGTACACCCCTCCCACATGACGAATGGAGTAACTTAGTCACCATAAGTAAAAAAAGTATGTAAAGTATCAGAGTACAAAGTAGATGGTCAGAGATAGTCATGTTTTATTAGTTTTACTAAGTATACTGTATACAAAAGTGGGCGTTACATAAATCCAACATTTTAAAGATTATAACAAAAACATTATACTATGATATTGGAGAAGCAGTAGGAAACCAATTTACTCTATACATCATTGAATCAATCACTGAAACCATCTGCCTTAGGCTTCTGAGGAAGAAAAGACAACAAAGATATGGCTATTCCCTTCTGTTGGCACCAATTGTGATGTTTCTATATATTTGAAAAAGTTTTGCACTTTAAAATATTATGGAATTTTGATTTCAAAAACTCCTTCCTTAATAAATATTCACAACTGATTTCCAATTGCATGCACAGAAGATAACAAAACACTCAAATCTTTCAAATCAATCATCAGCTAACTCTTTGTGCAGAGAATGGTGACAGTGATTTCCCCTCATAGTACATAGTAAATTTTGACTCTTCTGTAAGATGGTTGGTTTGCTTTAAGGCCAGGACAGTCTTAGTATTACATTTCTTGAATCATTCATTTCATGTTTCTTATAATTGCTCTAATACAATGTTCTTCTAAAAATTACTGTAAACAGAAATATAATATTCAATGCAATTGATTTCACCCCCACTGACAATCATGATTATAGAACCATTTAAAATTTAAAATACTATCATTATATATCTACTATTCAAATCATTAAAAATTTTATGTCTCTCTCTACTGTGTGTTCACAAAGAATTATGTAAGATTTAAAACCTCTTATTATACCATAAGCAGGAAAATTGTTCATGAAAGTAATTCTTCTTGGTTATTAATTTTTCATCACTTGACTGAAAGTTTTCATTTTTTCAAGACAGATTATAACTTATTGGTTTGATGTACATTTATCCTCATCTGTGTTATATTCTTTATATGAAGTACGAGCTAAATAAAATTTTTTTAAAGAATATGACACCATCCATAAGTATTGAATACATAAGAAATAAAAACTGTATTTTCAATAGACAAATAAAATATTTGTTATACATAGTGTTTTATTATATATTTTTATAATCTTAACTGACTACTCCAGTTACTATTCAGTCTTATGTTCCAAATTTTCATGTCTCTCTCTCTGCTATTCTTTTCCAATCTCTACAATGTTTTCTCCTCTTAAATATCTTGTAGTTATGCAATATCCTAGTAAATTGGTTTCAGTATTATTTCTGGGGAATTTGAAAGAGGCTGCAGTAAAATAGAATCCTGAATAATTTTTCAGCTATATTTATTATCTGTTGTGTGGATGTGTGTGTGTGCATACATGTATGTATGTGCCTTTTGATTGTATGACTTTGGACATGCTTGAGGTTTTAAGACCTTCTTAGCAAAGAGTGGACATAACATACTTGCCAAAGTAATATATTTGAAATATGTTGGAGTTATGATGGTGATGGTTAGTTCTGTGATATTATTGAATTGTCAGATGATCCCTGAAGTACTGGACTTTATAGGGTGATTCAACTGAAGGAATACACTGAAATGATTTCTTATTGCTTTCCCCAGAATCCATAAGAAGATTGAACTCAGTATAGCTAATCAACAAAATACTAATCAGTCTTACAATGCTACTGTCTCTGGTTGCTACAGCTGTGAACAAACCTCCCTTTGGGGTACCTACTTAATTACAGATGAGCTTGATCAATGAATTTAAGTGATTTGGCCATAAATAAGGGAGACTGACAATAATCAAGCATGAACCATAAACTTGTTGCCCATTACCTAAATGAAGTAGCTGCTTCAATTCACTAGAATTGTAATTATTAAAAAAAAAAGAAATAGACATCTTAGTGAAGACACATAGCCTAGCAGTTTTGGTGTTCAGCTTAAAATCATGGATTTGGTAGCTTGTCTTCTTGAGCAAGGTACTTCATTTCACATTGCTTTAATCTGTTCAGTTATAATAAGTACCAGATAGGTATTGGTGCAGCCTCCTGTCTTTCTAGCTATTATGTCCTGGTTGTCCTGTCAGGTCAACAGCTCACAACTACAAAGACACCTAAAACACTTAATAAAAGCATAGCACATGCTATCAAACTATACTTGCTCATGACAACTGGCTGTGTTGTATTATATTATCTTAGCATTTCATTCACTTTGCTTTTAAATTTGATTTTATAAATACTGGCGTATGCCAGTGATTCAAAAATGTAATTTAATCATTTCATAAACCCTGCTTGATAGATTACACTTTTGATGCTAACCCACCTGAGATGACCCCTGTGGTTCAAAATTCATGTTTAAAGTGAGCAAAATTAAAATTTCCCATTAAAATTTCATATTAATTTTTGGTCCAAATATCAGTTTAATAATGAAAATATTTTGATATTTTTTTTACAATATTCTTCATTATTTTCAAAATTAGCTGAAACAAAGAGAGTGTATTTGAATAATAAAAACAGTAATAAAAATGTTAAGTACCACACTGAAATAAATATAATAGGGTCAACATGATTGATAAAAGCTCTTGAATGCAGTGCACCAGCATGGCCACAGTTCAAGAAAAAAATGGATGATTACTTCAAATATCTCACAAACAGTTTTCAGCTTAAACCTTCCACACAAGATCATAAGAGCCCAGATGGTTCATGTAGTTTTTTAATGTCATTTTAGGAATAGATATTTTACTTATATTTTTTAGTAACACATATGGATCAGAACAATAGCTGATAATGAATTATTGTTTCATATCTACAAGAAACAATTAATATTTGTTGATAATTATTATTTTTAAAATGCTACATATAACAGATAACATTAAAAAATGGAATCCCACTCTATAAATCTTTAAAACTGAAAAAAAAAATGTTATCATGTGTAATAATTAAAACAAAAATATAGCTATGATATAAGCAGAAAATTGAGTTCATTTTAAAATATTTGCTTCTGAAATGAAATCATAAACAAAAGACAAAAATAATTTATGAAATTTTATGAACAATACCACTCAATAACTTCTATTAAAATTTTTGTTTAGAAATTTCAATTCAGAATTTATAGCTTTTGTCTTATCAATATTTCAATAGAACATCATTGGAAAAGCTATTTACAATTATATTTCCTATAATGTGGCTTGTTCAATGTTTTGTTTGTAAAACAATCTTTTTTTATTTCAGACAAAAAAGCCATCACTTTTCTTCAACCAGCAGTTATAAAGGTGTATAAAATACCTATTAAATATATTTATTAATGTAAAAATACATACCTTTTCCAGTCATAGTCAGATATATTATTTAATTTTTTTCTCCCTTGATTAATAGTTTTCCTTTTTTGTCCCTCTAACACTCAAATGATTGTAGCTTAGCTATGCTAGAAATTCTGAAAGTAATGAAAATAGACAGTATATATTTTCTATGTCTAAGTCATAATTTATGTGTATTTCTAAACACAACTGTCACTTTTCTATAATCTGTTGCTTCTGTATGTATAGGTGAGTGTAAATATATGCCTATATGTGTTTATTTGTGAGATCTCAGTAAACCTAAAGGCTATTTCTTTATCTGAACCTCCAGGGAGAAAAATCAATAGAAAAGAAGAAGTTTGGATCTTGTGGATACACATGCATATGCACATACAAATATTTGCGTGTGTGTGTGTGTGCATGTATGTATGTGTGTGTGTGTGTATGTGCATGTATGGATGTGTGTGTGTGTGAGAGAGAGAGAGAGAGAGAGAGAGTGTGCACATGGGTGTAAATGAAATGAAAATGTGTTAAGAGAAATACTTCAGAATGGCCAGTGGCATATTCTTGAACAACAAAAATGAATAAGGGCATATTTAATACCATACAAGACAAATTCTTGATTTACTGTAAGTATCTCTGTTTCCAGAGAAGGTAGAACAATTACTTGGTGGCAATTGGAACTGACTCCAAATGAGAACTGGAAATAAACTCAAGAGTGAAGAATTCTCCAAAATTGAGGTGGGATTAAAGAAAAGACAGTTTGATTGTCCATGTCTATAAATAACACTCCCACAGAACACTAACTAACAAAACTTTACTTCCCCTGATAGGCATGCCTATAAATAACACTCCTCCACCTCCCACAGAACACTAACTAACAAAACTTTACTGCCCCTGATAGGCATGCCTATAAATAACACCCCTCCACTTCCTGCATAACACTAATTAACAAAAATGTTCTTCATTAAGTTCATTTCAAGGATGACCAAATGGATGAACTCTGATGAAGCTGCACTGATAATAATGCAAGGATGTATCTGCAACTGTGAGTAGTCAGTGCAGTGGAAACACGTAGGTCATTATAATATTGTGCATGAAATTATAAAATAAATATTGTGTATGAACAAGCCTCCATACTCTTTATTATCAATAATAATATATACTCCAGACAATTTTTAGAGTCCAGTGAAGCATACACAGAATAACCTATTCGAAAAATTCACGGAATGACTAGCAACAAATAGTAGTCGCAGAAGTTAACTACCAATCGAAGTGGTTAGCCATTAATCGGAACTTAACTAAAAGCCAATGCGGTATCTGCCCAGATAATGTATCCCTTCAAACTCATATTCTTTTATATATATATATGTATATATATATATATATGTATATATATATATATATATATATATATATATATATATAACAGTTGAGGGAACCCGTGGAAGAGGTAGGCCCAGGAAGACCTGGGCTGAGGTGGTGAGGCAAGACCTTCGTACATTGGGCCTCACCGAGGCGATGACTACTGACCGGGACCTTTGGAAATGTGCTGTGCGTGAGAAGACCCGGCAAGCCAAGTAAGATCGTTGCCAGTGCCCCTGGACTGGTTCTTGTGCGGGTGGCACATGAGATGCACCATTTTGAGCGTGGCCGTTGCCAGTACCGCCTGACTGGCTCCCGTAGGATTTTCGAGCGAGATCGTTGCCAGTGCCCCTGGACTGGCTTGTGCGGGTGGCACATAAAAGACACCATTTCGAGCGTGGCCGTTTTCGTGCGGGTGACACGTAAAAGCACCCACTACACTCTCTGAGTGGTTGGCGTTAGGAAGGGCATCCAGCTGTAGAAACTCTGCCAAATTAGACTGGAGCCTGGTGTTGCCATCCGGTTTCACCAGTCCTCAGTCAAATCGTCCAACCCATGCTAGCATGGAAAGCGGACGTTAAACGATGATGATGATGATGATGATGATGATGATATATATATATATATATATATATATATATATATGCATAAGCCCCATACATTGGATGATTTGAAGGAAGTTATTCACATAGAAATCACCTAAATCGACAGGGCAATGCTGGAGAGAGTGAAGGCCAACATCCAAGAAGACCTTCAGAAATGCATCAATGAAAACGGACACGACATGATGGATGTTGTTTTCCACACTTGATTTTGACAAATGCTAATTCAATATAAACACATTGATGTCAATAAAATTTGTTTGTAGCTAAAATTAAAGATTTTGTGAAACATTTCAAAAATGTCCATCCTCTGTGCCCCACTCTGTATATATTTGTGAGTGTGTGTGTGTGTGTGTATGCATGCGTGTGTGTGTATAGATAGACAGACAGATAGATAGATAGATAGATAGATAGGAAAAACAGAAGTTGAAAATGCCCTGAGAATAGCTAAAATATATCTTAATAATATATTTAAAGCTTTAACCGGTTTCACAGTTTACACTGATTTTCAAAAGTCCAAATAGAATGACGTGGAATGTGTCGCAGCTGTCTTGCTTCTGACTAGTGTTTGAAGCTAGCCCTATTTTTATAGGGAGTTCATAGCTCAAATTAGTATATGTTTTGAATAGGATTTGATTGGTAGAGGATAGTCACATGACTGGTCTTAGAAATTTTTGTAGGTTTTTTTACTTTGATGGCAATATTTACAAACAAATATCTGAGACTGCGATGAGGACAAAAACTGCTCCAACTTACTCCACTCTTGAACTTCCACAAATATGTACTATAAAACTGGAAACATTACTTATATGACTGCCTAATCCTATGGATGCACACATTTAAACAACTTATAGATTTTGAAAATCTAATTAAGAGCATAAACAATAATATTAACTTTACCATGGATTACAGTAAAACTCAACTACCATTTCTGGATATACTAATTATCAAAAGAGATGAAAGCATCGAAAGAGATATTCACTATGAATAAACAGATTCTAAACAATATTTACTGTTCTCCTCATGTCTTCCAAAACACACAAAGAATAATATCCTCTTCAATCTAGCGAGGAGAATCTGCACAATTGTCTCAAACCCTGAAACTCATAATAAAAGGCTCCAGGAACTAAAACAAGTATTACTTAAAAGACAATATCCATTAATGTTGATAGACAATGGAATAGAATATGCCAAAGCAATAAATATCGAAGAACTATGAAAAAAAAAAAATATCCCAATACATCCAATAGTCTACCCTTTATGACAATACACAATCCAAGAAACACAAAGGTTTACAATATTATCCACCAGATCATCCCACTACTAAAGAATGAAACAAGCAATTGAAATACACAAAATAATCAAAAGTAAAAGATAATTAAAGTCACTCAAAAAATTCTTCACAAGTGCTAAATTACTATCCACAATTCCTACACCAACAGTCAAAAAGTGTGGCTACCTCAGTTGCAGGACCTGTATCAACTTTATTGAAGACACAACATACAAATTCAAATCAGGACAGACTTTAACAGTGAAAAATCACTTTTCATGTTCTTCAAGGAATTTAATATATGCTATCAATTGTCAAGGATGTAATAAAGATTACATAGATCAAACAAAGCTTGTTCTAAGAAATATACGGACCATTCACTGACAACACATATGAGACCTCAGTATTAGAAGATTCCACTGAGTGGACACATAGATATATGTGCAAAAATAATTCCTCCAAATTCTAGGTTTTCCCACTCTACCTATATTCAGTAGATACCACAGATTAGCAAACAAAACACTTTCATACAAAAGTACAAGCCAAGACTTAACAAACTTTAAAAGAGAACATACACAAATAACTAATTACACACAAAACTCATTCTGCCACTTATCATGAGGAACTTACACCGCTAACAACCTAAACTTTAGCTACTAGACAACATACAAACAACTCCTGTCCACTCTCCCACCAGACAAATTAAATTTAGAGTGCCTTGATTATAACTAAACATATTCACTCAACAATGCCAGCCTTTATTTTAGGTACAAAATATACTGACAGATGTAGCGGGAAATTACAAAAGTTATAAACTGAATCATGTGTTCATACCCTACAAACACTTGACAGAAAACATTAAAAACATTGATTGTTTGGACATGTTCAGTCAACTGTATCAGCTTTAACTTAGGACACCAAACATTGTCACTTGATACTAACATACAGATGTAGTGGGGAACCTATAAAAATTTCTAAGACCAGTCATGTGACTATCCTCTACCAATCAGATCCTATTTAAAACATACTTATTGGGGCCATAAACTCTCTATGAAAAATAGGGCTAGCTTCAAACACTAGTCAGAAGCAACTTCTATTTTTCAACTTCTATTTTTCCTATATTTCTACCCATGTAGAATAAAATAACTTTGTTTTATATATATATATATATATATATATATATATATATATATATATATATATATATATATATATATATATATATATATTTGTATGTATGTATGTATATATATAACTTCATTAGTTTTTGTTATTTATGGAGTATTTTATTGGAAACTTATGTTGTAGTTTTTGTGGTACATAAACACAAAAAGTTTCAATTTTTAGGAGTAAATAGAGCAAGTCCACTAGGCTAATTTCTATATGTTCTTAAATTCAATCTTTTGATTTTGGGTTATTATATTCAGTATGTTGGACTGAAAGAGTGAATATATTAGAAAATGAGAGAAATTTAAAAAATGCAGGTATTTGATAATTAAACTATTTTCATTTTCAATTATATCATTTGTACACTATGCCTGCAATACACTAATTTCTTTTACATATTAATATCTTTTTCAAATAAGTTCCTCTTTAAAAATGTAAATAAGTCTTTTAAGATCATTTTTTATATTATTTTTCCTCAAAATATTTCAAAATTCAGAGCTTTGACCTACAGTGAGCTTCTTAGAAATGAGTTTGAAATAGTAGTGACAAACTCTCGTATGCTCACATACATGTATGCATGCATGTGCACACACACACACACACACACACACACACACACACACACACGCACAAATTCATGACAACATAGATACACTCTTGCTTCCAATATATTAACAAATGATTGAGTTCATCATTGTATGGTAGAGGAACAAAATGGACATTTATGACATTAGAGTTGTACATGACATAAACTGCTAGACAAATCATCTGTTATTAAGATTCACATATGCAAAAGGTTCGACAGGAACCTGCCAAACCTGTTAAGCTAGGTACAGCAAATCTATTCCAAATCTTCTTAAATTTTGACTGTCATTTATAGCAAGAAATTATCAAACCATCATTTCTAAAGAGTTCAAATTTTTTTTTTTTAAGTGTCAAAATTGTAAAAGCTTACTAACTTGCAAACTTCAGTTCTGTCATTGGTGCCAATCAAGACACCAAAAATAGGTTGCTTTTCTTCTTTATCCAGTGAAAATCACCAAAGAAAAACAGACATTTTAAGCAGTGGGACTCTGACATCAATTTATCTTTTATTTTTAATTTAGTTTATTTGGCATTTATAGTGGGAATATTCAGTGCAACAACATTCATCTTTGTGTAGAGAAGGAATAAATTGTTGTTTATTAAAATTTCAACAAATTCCAGTGTTCCTTTCTGTACACATTTTTTTTTTTTTTGTATCTTTATTAATACATATCATATTTTGCTACCGCTAGCCTTCCATAATTGCTTCTGTTAGTCTCTCATTCACACATATACACAGTTGAATCCACAGTTGAATCCACACATATACACAGTTGAGTGGAGGCGTAATGGCCCAGTGGTTAGGGCAGCGGACTCGCAGTTACAGGATCGCGGTTTCGATTCCCAGACCAGGCATTGTGAGTGTTTATTGAGCGAAAACACCTAAAGCTCCATGCGGCTCTGGCAGGGGATGGTGGTGAACCCTGCTGTACTCTTCCACCACAACTTTCTCTCACTCTTACTTCCTGTTTCTGTTGTGCCTGTAATTCAAAGGGTCAGCCTTGTCACACTGTCACGCTGAATATCTCTGAGAACTACGTTAAGGATACATGTGTCTGTGGAGTGCTCAGCCACTTGCACGTTAATTTCACGAGCAGGCTGTTCCGTTGATTGGATCAACTGGAACCCTCGACGTCGTAAGCGACGGAGTGCCAACAACAACAACAACAACAACAACAGTTGAATATATGCATAGAGACATAAGAAAATCTTGACTTCTATCTGTTAAATGTAATTCTACAGGCCATCAATTACAACTACCGCCCAAAACTGTTAAAGGACATTCGCATTGGTTAAATCTACTTTGTATAAATTTTTTGCTAAAAAGTAAATCAATCTTACAGAAAATCAGCTTGATTCTTTGTTTTCATTGGTTATAATTAGTCATTCAACAACCACTTAGTAGTGACTTCTTTCCTGGATCTTCTCTTGCAGTATTTAAGGAAGCTATTCTCAAAAGTTTACCTCAGACTTAACTGATGCCAACTGGCAGCTGGTCTCTCAGCCTGGCACATGTTAACATTTACATACACTTTTCTTCTCTCTCACTCTGTTTCTCACTCTGTCATATCTATTCCAATAAGTACAGCAAAAGATGTACATTTCTGAGGAGACTAGAATAAGACTACAACATGTTTGAATTTGGCTCTCATATTATAAAAAAAATATGAGACTAATATTGTTTTTTTATTTTTTTACTGCATCATAAATTTTAGTTAACATTTCACAGCTTCCATGAATTAAGTTCAACTTTTCTCAACCACAGCTACATAATGCACTGAACAATAAGAGTAACGTCAATAACTTCAACAATGGAATCATGATCACCATCATCACCACCATCAATAGAATGAGACAAAGTGAATTACTGTGCTTTTTTTTCGATCTGCTAGAAATAACAGCCAAAATTTTCATCAAATCACACCCTACTGTCCTAAAAACAGTTGCTTTTGATACATTTCTACATATATGCTATTGCTCACCATCAAATCGCTCCAAATATAGGATGGTCATAGCTGAAATGCCTTAACAGAACCATTTTATCACATCACCCTTAACAACAAAATCACCACCTTCCCTTCCACTGCCACCACCACCAACAACAACAAATCTACCAGGCATACTAATAACAACAGGATGAAAGAGCCTCTCTGTGATCAAAAAAGCCTGTAAGAAATAGCAACCAAATCTCCTTCAGATCTAGACACACTGCATTAAAACAAGGAAGAACACATTGGATAGCGTGGTCCAAAATACCTCTTAAAAAGGCAGGATATTCATAGATTAATGTCTTTTCCCCAATCAGGGTTCGCTTGGGGTCTAAATCAAATCAAAAAGAACAATGACAGAACAACCAATAATGATACCACCAACACCACCATCATCATCATCATCATCATCAATAAGAATAAGAAAAACAACAGAATATCTGCTGCTACTACTACTACTACTACTACTATTACTACTACTACTGCTACTACATCTCCTACTATTGCTACTACATCACCTACTAGTATTGTTGTTGATGTTCTCATTAGTGCCACTTTTACTCATAAATTATTTTTCTGTCCTGTTTTTTATGTAATGTTTATTTAATTGTTTCTATCCATCGTGTATGTTTGTTTTTTTTTCTTTATTCATTAATAATTTCTTTCTTCATTATATCAGTTATTTTCTCTTTTTAATTATTTTTCTATCAAAATTAACCTCCAGTTACTTGCTACAATTAACTTATATTCACATTACATTAATACTAAACTAATTTATTAAGAATAAAAAAAAACCCAACAAAAAACAAGTAAAAATCCTCATCACCTTCTCATCCACCCACCCTCTGAAAACTATACATTACAGGATTAAAAGAATGTCTAGGTTAGCTTCTTCTTCTTCTTCTTCTTCTTCTCCTTCTTCTTCTTCTTCTTCTTCTTCTCCTCCCCCTCCTCCTCCTCCGTCGTCGTCTTCTTCTTCATCTTCTTCTTCTCCTCCCCCTCCTCCTCCTCCGTCGTCGTCTTCTTCCTCTTCCTCTTCTTCTTCCTCTTCTCCTTCTCCTCCTCTTCCTCAACTTCTTCTTCTTCTTCTCCTCCTCCTCCTCCGTCGTCGTCTTCTTCTTCATCTTCTTCTTCCTCTTCTCCTTCTCCTCCTCTTCCTCTTAATAATTTCTTTCTTCATTATATCAGTTATTTTCTCTTTTTAATTATTTTTCTATCAAAATTAACCTCCAGTTACTTGCTACAATTAACTTATATTCACATTACATTAATACTAAACTAATTTATTAAGAATAAAAAAAAACCCAACAAAAAACAAGTAAAAATCCTCATCACCTTCTCATCCACCCACCCTCTGAAAACTATACATTACAGGATTAAAAGAATGTCTAGGTTAGCTTCTTCTTCTTCTTCTTCTTCTCCTTCTTCTTCTTCTTCTTCTTCTTCTCCTCCCCCTCCTCCTCCTCCGTCGTCGTCTTCTTCTTCATCTTCTTCTTCTCCTCCCCCTCCTCCTCCTCCGTCGTCGTCTTCTTCCTCTTCCTCTTCTTCTTCCTCTTCTCCTTCTCCTCCTCTTCCTCAACTTCTTCTTCTTCTTCTCCTCCTCCTCCTCCGTCGTCGTCTTCTTCTTCATCTTCTTCTTCCTCTTCTCCTTCTCCTCCTCTTCCTCTTCCTCTTCTTCTTCTTCTTCTCCTCCTCCTCCTCCCCCTCCTCCTCCTCCCCCTCCTCCTCCTCCGTCGTCGTCTTCTTCTTCATCTTCTTCTTCTTCTTCTTCCTCTTCTCCTTCTCCTTCTCCTTCTCCTCCTCCTCCTCCTCCTCCTCCTTCCCTTCTTCTTCTTCTTCTTCTCCCCCTCCTCCCCTCCGCCTCCTCCTCCTCCTCCGTCGTCTTCTTCTTCTTCTTCTTCTTCTTCTTCTTCTTCTTCTTCTTCTTCTTCTTCTTCTTCTTCTTCTTCGTCAAAGAATTGCATCTTACGTGACGGTTCATATATTTATATAAGTTAATTAAAATGTCATATCTCTTTTGTGTAGTATAAAGAAAGGATCACACATCTACAATGAAAGCTTCCAAAAGAGCAAAAGATTATTATTGTTTGCTTTTTTTGTTTTTTGTTTGTTTTTGTTATTTGTTTGTTTCAGTTTTTATTTGTTCCACTTTTCATTATTGCTGAACGTTGGCAATGGCTGACACTGCTCATTTTGCTTTATTCTGATATTTAAACAAACAAAAATGACAATTTTGTTTTACACTAAACAATGGTTAGAGAAACGAACCAACAGAAGTCTCTATGAAGTCACACAGTCTGCTAGAAAAAGCAGTCAAATATCCCCCCAAATCAGGCCTTACTATATAAAATGGAAGGAAACAGTGGATAATGTATTCTGATGTATACAAAGATGGGATGAACATGGCTCTAATGCTTTTGATTACACCTGTACTTGGCTGGGATTGACCTGGGGCAAAAACCACAGCACAGCAGTGGCAGCAGCAGCAGCAGCAGCAGCAGCAACAATAACAACAGTGCCAATGACTCTTTACAGAGCATCTGAAGGAAGTGTAAAGGAAGAAGAAAAGCGTCTTCAACCTGGAGACCTAACCCGAGTGCTTTCAACAGAGTGGAATCTGTTAAAGATACCCAAGGTGCCAGTTATTGATGTTAACCCTATTGTTACCATATTTCTGTTGTAATAGATAGCTTTTGTTGCAATTGATTTTGAAAATAATGATGAATTTAGTAAAATAACTTTGTCATGAAGATGGTGCTGGGTACATAAATTAACAATTTTTTTATGGATGGTTTTGATTTAGATCATCATTTAGATTTACTATTAATGAATCAAAAGTTTAGTTGATCAAACCTTTGCTAGTTTTTGTATTACAGAAAGCAAGACAACAAACCAAGTGAGTTGATAGTTTGTGTCTCTATTTCTGGTATTGTAATATTTCTATAGCCAAAATACTTAGATTACAGCAGTCCAGTCCACTTGCCTGTAAATTGTTGGTACAGGTACACTACTGCTGCAATGTGGATCTTAAAAGTGTTTTATTAGCTCACAGCATGAAATTAGTTACTCTTGTGGGTACAGCAATGTACATTGGGTCAATGTTCAATTCAGGGAAAGATTTATCTCTCATCTACTCATCACAGAAGAAACTAAAGTAAAGAATCAACCATATGTATTTGTAGGATTCAGAAAAGGCAAGCTGTTGTTATTTCATGACTTTTGTGGAGTTGCAGAAAACAAAATAGTAACACTTGATTATATAAATTTGTTTTCATCACATCACAGGTACTCTCAGATAGCCAACTAAGCATTGTGTAGACCAGGAATCCCCAATCACTGGACTACAGAATAGCAGATTATTTGGTACTGAGCTGCATAGAAAGATTAAAGAAGTGTTGATCTCTAACTGTGAAGGGAACCTGTAGAAGGGGTAGACCCAGGAAGACGTGAGACAATGTGGTGAGAAAAGATCTTCCGAGATCGGGCCTCACTGCAGAAATGACAAGAGGCTGGGAGTTGTGGGGATTTGCAATACTTGAGAAGACGCACCGAGCTAAGTAAATCACTGTCATCCAAACATACAAGCATGTCCTTTGCAGATGCTGGTGTTATGTAAGATGCCCTTGTACTGGTGTTCCATAAAAGCATCCATCTCAGTGGGACATAAAAAGCATCCATCTCAGTGGGACATAAAAAGCATCCAGCATACTCTGTAAATTAGTTGGTATATAGAAACCATGCCAAAACAGACAACTATATCTACATCTGTCTGTCTGACAATGACACTTGCTTACACCTATCATGTGATGTCAATGCAAGGAGACAGTAACACATATGCAAACACACACACACACACACACACACAGGTACACACATACATGCATATGTTAGGCTTCTTTCAGTTTTCATTAGCCAAATCCACACTGAAGGTTTTGGTCAGCCCAGGGCCATAGTAGAAGACACTTACCCAAAGTGCAATGCAGTGGCACTGAACCCACAACTGTATGGCTGGAAATTCTTACCACACAACTAGGCATCTATATATATCAACATCATCATCATCATCATCATCATCATTTAACATCCATCTTCCATTCATGCATAGGTAGGAAAGCTGACAGGGGCCAGCCAGGTAGAAAAAACTACCCTAGGCTACTGTGTCTGTTTTGGCAGGGATTTTATGGCTGGATGCCCTTCCTAACACCAGCCACTCTGCAGAGTGGTCTCTGTACTTTTTACATGAACCTAGCACAGGCGAGGTTAGTTTTGGTATGATTTTTACAGCTGGATGCCCTTCCAAACATCAACCACATTACAGTGTAGACTGGATGTTTTTAATGTGGCACCAACACTGGCAGGGTAACCAAGTAACTTGCAAGACAAGGAATTGTGAGAGGGGCAGGGCATTTGAGGAAGGGAACTTATGTCAGAAGATGAAAGGTTAGAGTGTGACAAAGAGACAGAGAGACAGAAGCAGGTGTCTTGCCACAACAGAGGGGGCATTAGAGGAGGTGATCCAGTACCAGATGATGAAAGGTTAGAGTGTAACAGAGAAATAGAGAGGTAGAAATAGGTGTCTTGCTAAAGTGGAGGTACATGGTTACCCAGTGAGAGAGAGAGAGAGAGAAGTGATAGCTGTGAGAGAGGCTAATGTGAAGGAGATATTTGGTTACCTATTCAGAGGAAAAACAAGTGAAGGAGAAAATAACCAAAGTGAAAGAGAGAGAGAGAAAGTAGGGAACAGCAAAAGTGTAAGAGAGAGGAGAAGAAAGATGGTGTAGTGCTAGGGTATACTCACAAGTAACAAGGATCTGAGCATAGAACCTGGGTAGAAAAATAGGGTATGGGAGTGGATGTTGTGATGGGGAGCAATGATACAGTGAGCAGGGCAGTGAGGGCAAGAAAGGGGATTGGAAAACAATTATAATTTATGAAGAGGAAATGTGAGGAAGAGGAAGATGCAGTTAGAAGAGGAGTTTAGTTTGGTTTCTTAGGGTAGAGTGGGTGAAAAGCGTGTTGTTACCTGTGGGTGGGTCACAGCTCTTCTAACACTCAGTTTTGTGGACAGGTTTTCTCTAGAACCTCGTATCACCAAACATCTTGGTCCACTGTCATTTCCTCCATGAACCCCAGCATCCTAAGATCAGTCCTCACCACTTCCTCCCATGTCTTCCTGGGTCTCCCTCTTCCACAGATACCATCCAATTTCAATGACAGGCACTTCTGTATGCAGCTGTCTTCACTCATACTCATCACATGTCCAGGCCAATGCATTCTCCTCTCCTGCATACCACATTTAATCCCTCCTGTGCCTAACTTTTCTCTCAACACAGTTGTGTTTTGTTGGTCATGTACACTGTTGCAAATCCAACGGAACATACTACCTTCATTCCTCTCCAGCCTATGCATGTCTTCCACAGTCAGAACCCATGTCTCACTACCATGTAACAGCCATTCTTGCACAAGCATCATACAGTCTACCCTTCACTCTGAGAGAGAGTCTTTTTGCTGCCAGCAGAGGTAGTTGTTCCCTGAACTTCCTCCACCCTATTCTTATTCTAGAAACAATACTTTTAGAAAGAATAAAAGTTTAGAATGGTACAACAATGCACTATAAAACAAAAAATGGACTATATACCTGTTGTAATTTGGTTATCTATAGTCTGATGATATTTCGGAATTACAATTCCTTCTTCGGATCTTCTTAGCTGGAGTCTCTAGCATCCACCACCATTATTAATTTGGTCACCTAAATAGCAGAAACTATCTACTACCTCCAGAGAACCTACTGGGCATTTGAGAGAGGGTTTAGGTCCCTTGTGCTCTTGGTACTTACTGTTCCCGTGCATCTGCCACTCACAAAAGCGACCTTATCTGATAACCTACCCACGATTCAATTGCTTCTCTTATGCATCCATAGCTTGCACTTGGTGCAGCAAATGGAATTATGTTCCACTCCTTTCCTACATATTGAACAGGAACATTTACCAGCCAGAATGTGAGTCTTATCTCCTTTCTCACTAAAAACAACTTTAGTCATAACTGAGGTAACTTTAAGGCTCTTTGATTTCAGGTTTTGACTAGATTGTATCTCACACCACTTCATTTTCTTAATTGCTTTATCTATTATATTGCTATCCATTCTGATGGCTGGTGCTTCAACTGATTCAATATTTAAAAGACTCTCCTTCTCCCAATCATTTAACAAACTTTCATAATGGCATCTCCATGCATCTTTCTTCTCTGAGTCACTAAATGCAAGTACACCATTATCCATTCACACACATTTCTCACCTACCACATCTCTATTTTCTTCAATACACTGCTTTGTAATCCTGAACACCTCACGCCTCTGATCTTCACACTGCATGACATTGGCAAACTTCTTACCTTCTGCTATTCCTTTTGCTATGTAAACCTGTATCTGGCCTCCCTTCTGGCTCTCTGATATAATGCTTTGCTTCCACCATTTTTCCAGGCCTTCCACTTCCAAGCCTGTTACTTTGCTTTGATAGCACTGTCCACCTCCTTCTATCACCACTAAGTCACCCTTGGCCTGGCTGGGACTTTGCACCAACCACATATTTGGTCAGCGGCACCCAGTAAATTGTCTTGCAGGAACTTCCAGTTATCCTCTAAGCTATATGTCCCCTCCTCCTCCTCCTCCTCCTCCTCCTCCTCCTCCTCCTCCTCCTCCTCCTCTTTATCATCAGAGACTTCCAGTAGAATGTCTCTAAATTTTTGTTGGTTTGCTGGGTCTTTGAGCTTCCATAATCTTTTCCAACATGGTTTATGTCTTTGAGTCTCTCTACCCCTAATTCTGAAGTCACTAACTAGCAGCCTATTTTGGGGCATATGCTCTTCACTTGGGAAAGACTTTGCATTTGTGAGCATCTGCCTGTCTCCTTGTCTGGTGAGGAGGTAATCAACCTAGCTTATATTCCCACCAGACTGATAAGTGATTAAGTGGCTGGCAAATTTTCTAAAGTCAGTGTTGCAGATCATAAGATCATTTGCATCACAGAATTCAAGTAGCCTTGTACCTCCTCATTCCTGGTGCCAAAGCTATAACCACCATGCACACCATGGAATCTATGGGAATGCTGCCCAACATGTCCATTAAAGTCACCAGCCACAATAACAAAGTCTCTGTCATTCATCGTTGAGGTAGTTTGCAAAAGGATTTCATAGAATCAGTCCTCTGATCATCAGCCAACCCAGCCTGTGGAGCATAAGCAGAGATAAATGTAATTGTTAATCTATTTATAACCCTACTGCAAATTCTGACTACCTCAATTGACCTAATCTGAATGCTTGCAACAGAGAGGACTTTGCTAAATGCATCATAAGCTCAGGATGTGGTGTTAAACTGGGCAATGCATTCAGTTTGCTGTCACCGTGTTGTGCTCCTGAGTCTGGTGTCTTACTCTGCTTGCTCCAGTGTAAATAAGTATAACAGGCTCCACTCTTCACAGTGAAGTGTTTAGTGTAGTACAAAGGGCAAGCAGCTCTTAAAAAGGAAAAAAACAAACAATCTCACCTATGTTTGATGGGGATAATGGATGCAAAACAGTAAAGGAAGTAGAAATTATAATGATGATGCTGATAATGGTAGTTGTGTGATGATGGGATGATGGTGAATGGTGATAATAATAATAATAATAATGAAAACGATGATGATTATGGCAATGAAAATACTGACAATGATGATGATGATGATGATGATGATGACAATGGCGGTGGTTGTGGTAGTGGTAGTGGTAGCAGCAGTTGGGGAATCAACAGCCGGGGTGGTGGTGGTGGTGATGATGATGAACAACCACTTAAAGCCCCCTTATTAGCCATTGACGAGGTTGATGATGATGATTGGTGGTGGGGGCAGTAGTGATGGTGGTGGTGGTGGTAGTGGTTGGTGATGAGTAGAAATAACTATATAAAACAAAACAGAAGAAAGGTAAATAAAGACGACAAAAAATCCCCATTGGAAAGAATGAAAAAAAAAAGAAAGAAATCTATCTGAAAAACAAAACAACAATAAAACTAGCTTAAATTTTCATTATTAAAAGTTTAGCAACAGAAATAACAACAAAGGGGAAAAAATCCCATTAAACAAGTAAAATCTAATCTTCTTCCATCTTATTTGTTGTCCGTCTTTAAATGATCAAAGATGATGCTCACTAATGCTGAACTTTTGATTTACCAAAACATTTATCAGATTAAAAGTCAGTCAATACATAGTTTGATATTTTTTTTTCCTCTCAGAAATGGTTCGTAATTCGTGTATTCTTCTTTTTTTTTTCTTTTTCAGCAATTTTTCAATGAATTTCTTTTTAATTTCAGTTTTTATTTTATTACTACATTGCTCCATCTATTTGCTTAGAGTGCTTATGTATGCATGTGTGAGTGTGTGTGTGTATGTGTGTGTATGTATGTGTGTGGGTGTATGTGTGTATGTATGTGTGTGTGTGTATGTATGTGTGTGTATGTATGCATGTCTAAATGTGTGTGTATGTATGTATGTATGTATGTATGTATGTATGTGTGTGTATGCATGTATGTATGTATTAAATACATATATGTGTGTGTGTATGTATGTGTATGTATGTATATATATGTATGTATGTGTGTATGTATAGTGAAGGCACATGGTTTAGTTGTTATGGTATGCAGTTCATGATCATAAGGTCATGAATTTGATTTCTGGTGGTGTGTTGTGTCCTTGAGCAAGACACTTCATTTCACATTGCTCCCAGTCCACTAACCTGACAAAAATGAGTTGTACTTGTATTTCAAAGGGTCAGCTTTGTCATATTCTGTGACTGCTGAATCTCCCTGAGAACTACAGCAAGGATGTATGTGTCTGTGGAGTGCTCAGCCACTTGCATGTTAATTTCACAAGTAGGCTGATCCATTGATCAGACCAACTGGAACCCTTGTAGTTATAATCAACAGAGTGCCAGTTTTAGTTTAGTTTTTTTTTTATGTATGTATGTGTATATATATATATATATATATATATATATATATATATATATATATATATATATATATATATATATATATATATATATATACAAACATATATATGCCTCTGCCTGTATATACATATTACTCTTTTACTCTTTTACTTTTTTCAGTCATTTGACTGCGGCCATGCTGGAGCACCGCCTTTAGTCGAATCAAATTGACCCCAGGACTTATTCTTTGTAAGCTTAGTACTTATTCTATTGGTCTCTTTTGCCGAACCGCTAAGTTACGGGGACCTAAACACACCAGCATCGGTTGTCAAGCGATGCTGGGGGGACAAACATAGATACTCAAACATATACACACACACATACATATATATATATATATATATATATATATATATATATATATATATATATATATATGTATATATATATATATATATATAAATACATATATATGACGTGCTTCTTTCAGTTTCCGTCTACCAAATCCACTCACAAGGCTTTGGTCGGCCCGAGGCTATAGTAGAAGACACTTGCCCAAGGTGCCACGCAGTGGGACTGAACCCGAGACCATGTGGTTGGTAAGCAAGCTACTTACCACACAGCCACTCCTGTATAAATTTAAAAAATGGAACAAGAATGCAACAGACGACAATAAAACATCCAGACAGATAAATGATATGAAGACAGAGAGGAAAAACAATAAAAAGATGGACGGGACAAAACAAGGATGGACCATTCATGGCTTTCTCTCCTGAAGTCGAGTTTCCACCGGTTACACTTGAGACTGTTTCAGCCGGTTACACTTGAGACTGTTCAAATCTGGCTGGGCCCAAAAATCTAAGCTAAGAGCATTAAATATTTTGGGAGAAGGCAAGCAAATGTGTATGACAACAAAGACAAAAAAACAAAGGAAAAGGCAGAGAAAATGTTACTCAATTACAAATACAAACAGCTGATGCTGTAAGGATAATCTGGACACTTGACTTTGGAGAGAAAGCCACGAAGTCTTTGTCTTGTCCTGTCCATCTTTTTGTTGATTTCTCTGTTCATCTTCATATTGTCTATTTGTCTGGATGTTTTATTGTTGTCTTTTGTGTTCTTGTTCCATTTTTTTGATTTATATATGTAAATAAGTATGTATGTATGCATCCGTCTATCTATCTGTATATATATTTAGAAATAGCAGTCAAAGAACTACTGATTCTAAACTACAAATTTTTCTCTAAACGGATGGTGATATTTATGGCACACATAGAACAAAAAACCGGAGGGAAAAGCGTAAACAAAACAAGTCCTTAGTTAATTGGATACGAATCGTTTCATGGTTAAGCGAATGAAAATTTCACTATTCCAATCTTCAGTCCAAATATTCTGATAAATTTGAAAGTGTTTCTAAAAAAATTCACGGTAATTTTTGGCCATGCGACACCAAAAATCAACGATAAGAAAGGCACTTACGAATTCATCGTTAGAATCAGTAGTTCTTTGACTGCTATTTCTAAATTTTCAGTATGTTGGAGAAGCAACTCAATGCTAATCCCTGTATATTTATGATGATAAATGGTTTTACCGATAAAGGTTTTTTCATACTGAACTACTTGGCAAAATTGTTAATTGTTAATTCTATTATTAATTGACGATTCCCTGCCCTTATTCTTGTATATCTGTATATATATATATATATATATATATATATATATATATATATATACAATTTAAAAATAGGATAAAATCTTTAAAAGAATTTATCAAGTAGTCAGACTGAAAAACCTCATAAGGGAAAAATTTATTAATTATTCTCTTTAAATATATTTATTTATATTAAAGACATTACTATGCATAAATGTCTCATGCTAGGAGAAACTCTTAAAGTCTAAACTACCATAATAAACACATTGTACCGAACGTGAGGGAATGCATCTCTTGAAGCAAGCCTTTTAAAAACAGATTCAGCTGCAGATCATATGATTTCATAATTAGTGCATAAAATGCACTTTTTTAATCATCATTGCAAGCATAATCAAGACACATAAAAATGAACAAAAACCAGTACAGTGTGTTTATTACGGTAGTTTTCACTTGGAGAGTCCCTCCTAGCATGAGGCATTTATGTATAGTAATGCCTTTAATATAAATATATACATATATATATATATATATATATATATATATATATATATATATTTATAACGTAAAGTATATTTGCCACTTAAATGCGGCTAGACCCTAAGGGTGAATGCTACTGTTGCTTTTAGCCCCAGGAGAACATCTCCTCCAGCTGGCTATTGACACACTTTCTGTGCTCTGTCGGTATTTGCAAAGAGAAGTCATCCTTCCCATCGTTGATCTGACGTCATACGCACGGACTCGAGTTTCTGGGTATTTACTCTTCGTCAGGGCACAGAAAGTGTGTCAATAGCCAGCTGGAGGAGATGTTCTCCTGGGGCTAAAATCAACAGTAGCATTCACTCTTAGGGTCTAGCCACATTTAAGTGGTAAATATACTTCACGTTGTCGTGCAGTTACTGTTTATACCTCGTTCAGAGATTTAACATTGCTTATATATATATATATATATATATATATATATAATAATAATAATGATAATAATAATAATAATAATAATAATAATAATAATAATAATAATAATAATAATAATAATAATATAAAGATATATGCATATATCCATACATATATGTACATACCTACATCTATATGTATACATACATGCATATATGGGTACAGGACATTAAAAAAAAAAACGTTAAACACAATGAGAAATGAAAATATAAAAACGAAAACATAAAAACGAACTTTTTTCGAAGAACGAAAAAAACAACCAGAGAAACTCTTGCTTGGGATACATGCAACAGACTTGATAAGATCTGGCACTCAAACCTTCCACCCACATTAAAAGTTAAAATATTTAGAACGCTGATTGAGCCGGTCCTTCTCTATGGATCAGAGACCTGGACATTATTGACTCTCTTAGAAAAACTAGATTGACCACAAGATAAGGGAGCAGAGGAATATAAAGATATATGTGTGTGTATGGGACCTTGATGACTGCCATAAGGCAGGAAAGTATACTAGTCCTTATATATTTAATACTCTATATTTGATACTCAGTATTTCATATATTCAATAAGACATTCAATACTTCATTTCATTTTACTATTTATATTATATATTCCATATTCTATATCCCACATTAATTTTATAAGAATATAAATAAAACATAAAAAACAGAGTTGGAACTCTTTTAAATAATATATTCCCCTATACACGATCATACAAAACCCTTTTTTATATTTTTTTATTTTTATTCACACACACAATGGCCCAGTGGTTAGAGCAGCAGACTCGCGGTCATAGGATTGCGGTTTCGATTCCCAGACCGGACGTTGTGAGTGTTTATTGAGTCAAAACACCTAAAGCTCCACAAGGCTCCGGCAGGGGATGGTGGCAAACCCTTCTGTACTCTTTCACCGCAGCTTTCTCTCACTCTTTCTTCCTGTTTCTGTTGTACCTGTATTTCAAAGGGCCAGCCTTGTCACACTGTGTCATGCTGAATATCCCCGAGAACTACGTTAAGGGTACACATGTCTGTTAATTTCACGAGCAGGCTCTTCCATTGATCGGATCAACTGGAACCCTATGATGGAGTCCCAACAACAACATATATATATATATATGCAACGCACAAACATATATATATATATATATATATATATATATATATATATATATATATATATATATATATATATATGCACACACACACACACATACACATATATCAAATTACAAACCCATTCAGGCAGATGCCCCCTGACTAGCTCCCATGCTAGCATGGGTTGGACGATTTGACTGAGGACTGGTGAAACCGGATGGCAACACCAGGCTCCAATCTAATTTGGCAGAGTTTCTACAGCTGGATGCCCTTCCTAACGCCAACCACTCAGAGAGTGTAGTGGGTGCTTTTACGTGTCACCCGCACGAAAACGGCCACGCTCGAAATGGTGTCTTTTATGCGCCACTCGCACAAGCCAGTCCAGGGGCACTGGCAACGATCTCACTCGAAAATCCTACGGGAGCCAGTCAGGCGGTACTGGCAACGACCACGCTCAAAATGGTGCATCTCATGTGCCACCCGCACAAGAGCCAGTCCAGGGGCACTGGCAACGATCTTACTTGGCTTGCCGGGTCTTCTCACGCACAGCACATTTCCAAAGGTCTCGGTCAGTAGTCATCGCCTCGGTGAGGCCCAATGTACGAAGGTCTTGCCTCACCACCTCAGCCCAGGTCTTCCTGGGCCTACCTCTTCCACGGGTTCCCTCAACTGTTAGGGTGTGGCACTTTTTCACGCAGCTATCCTCATCCATTCTCACCACGTGTCCATACCAGCGCAATCGTCTCTCTTGCACACCACAACTGTGCAAGAGAGACGATTGCGCTGGTATGGACATGTGGTGAGAATGGATATACATATATATATATATTCATACACATATATGTATATATATATATATGTATATATTTATGTATATGTATATATATATATATATATATATATATATATATATATATATATATACACATACACATATACTTATGTGTATATATGTGTGCGTGTGTGTATTCATATATGTATATGTGTGTTTGTGTAAGAATATATATATATATATATATATATATATATATATATATATATATATATATATATATATAATATAAATCCCATTTTGTGTGTGTGTGTGTGTAAAAGATTATAACGCCCATATTTTCCAACTGATTTTCTCTAAACTGGGAACATACATTACTTGTTCTAGGGATGGTTTTCAACTCTTAAAATTTTTCACATAATGAGCAACACACCACCTGGTGGCAGAAAACACCCGTTCCTGGGTTATGTGGATAAGGGAGGTAATTCTTTGTGAAATAACTTCAGAAATTGATTGTCTCCCTCACATCCACTGGTCATTAAAGAAAGTAAAAAAATATTGCTTTTTATATTAGATTCACGTCTTTGAAAGTATTTTAAAATATTTACTTCCAGTTTTCTAGCGTCAGTGACATCTATATCTCTTTATCTATGTCTCTCTGTCCTTATCTATCTATCTATCTATCTATCTATCTATCTATCTATCTATCTATCTATCTCTATCTCTATATCTACCTATCTCTCTGTATCTATCTGTCTACATCATATCTAGTTAGCTAGCTCCCTCTCCCTCTCTCTATATATCTTACTCACTTACTATTGTTTCCACTTTCATTTTTCAGATGCTATTGTTTGCATTGTAAGTTATCAATCGCTATTTACAAACAACAATGACAAATTACTGACAGAAAAAAGTTTACAATTACTGATGAAAGTAATTTCATACATGATTTACTGACAGAAGTAACTTCATAAATTTCACTTCAATCCGTACACTTTGTTAAATTTGCCAGCAAATTTCTTATTTACTTTTGCAACATTTTGTGATTTTTTGTTGTCGATGGAATTACTGATAAAAGTAAGTTCATAATTTACTGACAGAAGTAACTTCAAAAATTTCACTTAAATCTGTACACTTAGTTATCTTCCCTAAAAATTTCCTATTTACATTTGCAATGCTTTTGTCTTTTTCTTTTGTTAATGGCCTTTTCCTGGTTCCTTTAATAGAAGCTCTTTGGTTCACTGACAAATTTCACTTCAACCTGTACAACTCTTTATTTTCTTATTTACTTTCTGCCCATCGTGTTAAGAAAAATAATTTCCATTACCCAATTATTTTCATTGTTTACTATCTTCTTCACCCATGTATTTCTGTATATGTATATAAGCATGCCTAGAAGGAAAGTGCCAAATTTGTCTACAAAAGAATGGCTCTGTCCAGAGAAAGTGAGACAGCTGCAGAAAAGGAAGCATACCAAGAAATAAACAGACTGTGCACTACAAAAACTAGAGCATCTCAAAGTAATGAACAGAGGTATGCACGGCTGACAAGGAATAGGATCTCCACTGCAGCACGAAGAGCAGTTGCAACAGCTCAGAGAAGCAACTTCTATGAAGCAGTTTTCAAATATAATCCAGCAGTTCAGTATGCAGATGACACTAGAGTTTCCATTGGTGCAATGACAACTGACTGCATTCATTGTAAAGCAAGGAAGTGGCCTGGAGTGACACCTGCACTGTGCTGCAGTGTTGGAAAGGTTAAACTTCCTACAATCTCCCAACCTTCAGAGCCATTGAAAAAACTATTGTCATCAACTGACCAAGATTCCAAGCACTTACAAAACAAAATTAGACAATACAATGCTGCACTACAGATGACATCATTTGGAGCCACAAGAGATTTAAATGAACCAGGGTTTCTGCAAATTTTCGAGATTCAAGGTTAGATTTATCATCAGATTGGCTCTCTACTACCTCTGTCAAATGAATCACCAAAATTGGCCTTTCATTGTTTACAATATGTACCTGATTTTTGGGTTATGAAAAAAGCTACACAATACATGTTTTTGAATTACATATATTTATGTTGTATATATATATATACATATATGAGTTGAAAACTTTCTTTTAACATTTCACTTAATGTCTTTGTTTCGTGCTGGCATGGGTTGGAAAGTTATTAATGTAGAAAGGTTGGTATCTCAGCTACTAGCAGTTGAGACCTGCATAATCTAGATGGTATTTTTAAATTTCATTATTCTCTTCAACCCAGGCAGTGCTGAGTAGTTATATATACATACATATATATATATATATATATATATATATATATATATATATATATATATATATATATATATATACACACACACATATATATGTATACAAGATAGATGTTTCTGTCCTATTTTCTGTAGTAAAATCATTTATATATTTTTATAACCTTTGGCCATACTAACTGAACAGATGGAGTATTACATTTACAATGCAAAGAAACTATTGCAACATTACTTTTGACTTTTTTCATATAATTTAAATCATCATATTAAAATTTCCTCAGATGTCACGTTTGCTAAGTTTTGACATATGTGTCAATCTCTTCAACATTTCACTTATACATTTTCTGTCTACATTAATTTTTGTTTCCAATGTTTTTTCATGAATTCAAATGCATTCAAATTTCATGTGAAATACACACACATATGCTTGCACATATTCATGTGTGTGTGTGTGTATGTATATATATGTGTGTGTGTATGTGTGTGTATGTATATATATATATATATATATATATATATATATATATATATATATATATATATATATATATATATATATATATATATATATACATATGTATAGAAATACATCTATAAATAGATAGATATAATATATAAACACACACACACACACACACACACACACACACACACACACACACAAATGTCTATTTAGCCATTATCCTTTTCCAGTATCATGATGAAAAGAAATACACAGAGCAACATAAACACAAAGTAAAGAAAGAAAAAATAAAATAATAAAATGGATAATGGCAAACTACACAAATGCCAAACTCAAGTAGAAATCTAGCAAATATAAGAAAGAAAAAATATATTAAAAAAGGAGAAAAGGATTAAAATAATGGTTAAAATTGTTAAATTAAAAGTCAAACTATGCAAAATTGAAGAATTTGATATCTTGCACTAAAATTCTTGTACAAGGCAGCGCTGAAAATTTCTTGGCCTTGGGTAAAAGAAAATACAGGATGATCAGTTAATTATGATTTTATTCAACATATTTTACTCTCAGATTCACACTCTCATTGCAGAGGTCCTTCAGTTTTTCTAAGCTCTTTAAAAGAATTCAGAAGGTTAGGCCGCCAACCAGGCCTTTCACAATGCCCTTAAAGCTAGGAATTTTTCAGCACCCCTTCATAAATGATTGAGAAAAGAAAGTAATTGAGACTGCATCAGTTTATGTGTGTGTGTGCATGCATGTGTGTGTGTGTGCATGCATGTGTGTAATGTGTGCCTGTGTGTTTGTGCCTGTGTGTTTGTGTGTGTGTGTGTGTGTGTGTGTGTGTGTAATGTTTGAATGCATGAATGACAAGTTGGATTGAAAGAAAACTTGGGTATACCCATACTTCCTAGCATACACGTCAACATAATATATAGTGTAAGCATGCAGTGTAAACATTCAAACATCACTATATTTCCAAATCCTGTTGCACTTCACATGATCTTGATGTGCAAGTTAACTTACTTTTTGGGACTGTGAAGTTTGGTTTAAAATATTTGACTTGTATGTTAAGGACTTCCGACTGAGTTTTCTCCTTGGCTCTATGTGTGGTGAAACCTGTGGGACCACTAATTTAGTATAATTCCAGCCTCATCAACCAAGAGCATGAAGCAGTAAGCAGCAGCAGCAGTAAGCAACCAGAAAATATGATAAGAGGAAACAGTTGGAGTGTGCAAGAAAGATGACTACACTGGCATGGTCAAATAATGTATGTGAATGATAATGGATGGGTCAAGTAGTACCAGAAGATTCATGGGGAAGGGACCAACTGAAGAAGAAAACCAATAACAAGATGAAAGAAGTGGTGAAAATTGATCCCAGGATGTGGAACCTAACAAAGGAGATACTAAGGGAAAGCCACAAGAGGTGAGATGTTATTCAGGAAATGACTTGTCCAACTCATACAAGAATAGAAAAACATATGTAAAAAGAACGATGATAATGATGATGATGATAGTAATGATGATGGTGACTATATAACAATGACATTATTGACTTTTGGTGCTGATGTGGCTGTGTAGTAGAGAAGCTTGCTTCCCAACCATCTGGGCTTGGGTTCAGTCTGACTGTGTGGAAACTTGTGTAAGTGTCTCCAGGACAACCAAAGCTTTGTGAGTGGATTTGGTAGATGGAAACTCAAGGAAGTCCATTATATATATATATATATATATATATATATATATATATATATATATATATATATAGGTGAGAAAGTTGGTCTGTGAAAGCATGTGGTTGGATGTATAAAAGATAAACAAACAAAAGTATATATTTAAATCGTTATGTCAGAAAAATGTTATAAAATTTTGGGTATAGAAACATTGTATTTGGAGAAATAACTGGTTTCGTGTTTTCTTTTCAAATTTCTCTACCTGTATCGTAACATGTCTTCGCTCCAGAGTATAAAATGGAGTTTTATACATTCCATTTTATACACTGGAGCAAAGATATGTTACGAGACAGGTAGAGAAATTTGAAAAGAAAACACGAAACCAGTTATTTCTCCAAATACAATGTTTCTATACCCAAAATTTTATAACATTTTTCCGACATAACGATTTAAATATATACTTTAACCATGTAACACAAGCCTTCTGTAGTTTTTTCACTCTTGTTTATCTTTCATATATATATATATAAGGAGAATGAGAAGGATGAAGAATTTGAACATTCAA
>NC_142930.1:97066836-97091836 GCF_046866305.1 Octopus bimaculoides | reverse complement strand
CCTCTTAGGAATAAGTATCCTATTCATTTTGTTTATTTTGTTTCCTCCTTTTTATTTTTTCCCTTTGGTGTTACCAGATGAAAAAAAATTTGAATTTAAGAGGTATAATTTGCTTCCAGCTCTCTGTTTGAAAAAATTTTAAGGCAACAAATTTGTCATGAAACTTCTTTTTTCTCGCTATCATTTTTCATGTAACTTCTTGCTCTCTCACCGCAGCTCTTCTTGTTTTATACCCTCTCTTTTGGCCTTTGCCTCATATCTTCATTACCTGCTCTTCTCTCCTTTTTATCATCCTCCTTTTCTTTCCTCTTTCTCCCTCTTTTTCATATCATTCTCTTTTCCTCTCTTTCTTTCTTCTTGCTATTTCCTGTAACTTCTCACGCACAGCGGCCTTTCTTGTTCCATGACCTTTGTTTTTCTCTTTCCTTCATATTTTCTTTACCTGTTCTTCCTCTCTCACTTTCATATCTTCCTCTTTTTCTCCCCTCTCTCCCTCACTTTGTCTCTCCTTCACTCTGTCTCTCCCTCCCATTCATATCTTTCTCCATTTCCTGCCTCGCTCTCCCTCATATATTTCTCTTTTTCCCTTATCTCCTCCTCACTCTATCTCTCCCTTTCCCTCATATATTCTTCACTCACTCCTCTCTCTCCCTCACTCTGTCTCTCTCTTTCTCTTCCCTTTCTTCTCTCTCCCTCTGTCTCCCTATCACTCCATACCCCCTTTCTCTCTCCTTCATATCATCTTCTCTCTTTCCTTCTCCCTATCACTTCATACTCCCTTTTCTCTTTCCTTTATATCTTCCTCTCTACCTCTCTGTCTCTCTCACTTCCTCTCTATTTTCCCACCCCCTCTGGGCTTAGAAAACGAAGATGACACCAAAGTGGGATAGCAAGGAACTGAAACTTCTGTTGTGAGCATGGGTATTTGCTAGTGGTGACCCACCAAACGACATAATTACTACTGCACTGAAGAACAATGGTTTCTGTAGAATCATTGAGCAGGTAGAATGGAAGAAAAATAAATTCATCTGCTCCTATGCCCTTATTAGACCACATGTTGACGCTCTTGATGTCATCATGGAAAATAACAGTAGCAAAGCTGATAGGGATAGGGAAGATGAAACCAGAATTAGACATCCTGCTGATCCAGTGGTCCCATAAAAGAATGGATCCCTCACCCCCGTGAACAACCAGGCTGATAAGGACAGGGAAGTTGAAGCAGCAACAACTAGAAGTCCCTCTGTGTAAGTGGTCCTATAAAGGAATGGAGCCCTCACTCCATTTGACAACTAGAGGAATGCAAGTGCTACCACCAGTAAAAGAAGGAAAGACCATGAGCACAAACATAAAGAAGGAAGGAGAGAGAAAGGAAAAGGAAAAAAAAAATGAAGCAACTAAAACTGAAACACAAAACCACCAAACAAAAAACAGAAAACAACTCAAATATGGAGGCTCCAATGGAATCTGAAATTCTAAAGGAGAGAAAAAATTTGGAGTGAAGTCAAGGACATGCAAATATGACCTGCAAGGCAAATGTTGGCATGGGGAAAATGGTACAAACTGCTGGTTTGTTCACTTGAGACCCTGCTAAAACTGTAGGGGCCTTAAGGAGAAATACTTCCCCGAGGAAAGGCACCAATTGTCTCCAAAGAGAAAGTATACAAATGCAATGCACTCTTCAGATGTTATGCACAAGGAAGCAGCTGAGCAAGAGTCTTTTTTGTGCATGGCACAAAAGATTGTGCAGCAGCTAACCTCGCTACATCAAGCACAAACATGGAACCTTGTCCACCACTGTGCAAGATCATCACAATCAACAGACACGTGATGGCCTCCCCTAACGCCTGCACATACTAAATATTGGAGGCCTGTTGCATCACAACAAAAACAAAATCTTTTTCTTGAGAGACCTTGCTGCATGCAATCAAACCTTATGCATAGCACTCGTAGAAACTTATCTGAGCCTAGATATAGAGGATGCTAAATACATATACCAAAATATACCATACCGCAAACAGACAGAAGGGAAAGGGACCGTGGTGGAGTTGCTGTATACATCTGTGAGGACCTCACATCCCAGGTCCTACTGTCATACTCAAATTCAGTATGTAACACTCTAATTGTATACATAAGCCAACATAATATAGTGACATGCAATGTATATCGCCCAACGGATGCCCCAAACCATATAGGCAAGTTTGAAGATTGCCTCACAAGAATAAAAGAAATCCTCGTGAAACTGGAACATCACGTGAGTGTATTTCTTATGGGTGATTTCAACTTCTGCAATGTCAAATGGCTTGAAGGCCTCATGCTCTCAGGAATGACTCATTGCAAACAAGTACAGGTGGAGTTCCTGCTCAACCTCACCAGTGCCCTATTCGTGGAGCAAGTTGTGCTCAGACCAACTAGGATGAATAACATATTGGATCTCTGCTACACAAACAATATGGACATTGTTCATCATGGGAAAGTGACATAAACGTTAGTTTTTGATCACAACATAATAGAGCTGTCTATGTATCGACCAAATGTAGCCAGAGACATATAGCCTAAAGGAAGCACCAAAAATCTCTCCAATCTGAACTTCCACAAAGCAGACTGGAAATCGATCCAAAAGGAGATCCTCAGACAGGTCTGGCCAAAATGTCTCTCCACACCAGACATTGGCATGAAACTAGAATATTTCATGTCTGTTTTGCAAACCATATACCAGAAAAATGTCCCAGAGCACAAAACCAGCACAAAATGGAACGAGATTCCAAGAGAAAGGAAGATCCTCATGAGATGACAGATGAAGGTTGCAAATTGCTTCAACCAACATTCCAAAAGTAGTGAAAGGTCCTGCCTAAAAAGTACAGTGATGGAGACTGAAAAAAGTTTGTAACAATCCTATGTGAGGGAAAGAGCAGACAAACAGGGTGGGTTATAAAAAACATTAAGTGAAACCCAAAGGTGTTCTTTCATTATGCCAAAGAAACAGCCTCAGTACACTGGAAAATAGGACTCCTCTTCCAAAAGAATGGTTCCCTCACAGATAGCCCAACTAGGATCAGTGAGTTACTGAATAACCAGTTCAAAAGTGTCTTTACCACCCCATTAGAACACAGACAAGTGAACAAATTAGTGGATTTCTTTACCACCTCACCTATAACCAGCGAGGCAGTTATGATGAATTACATCGACATTAGTGAAGAAGATATACTACTAGTCATAAAAGAGGTAGACGCAAACTCAACTGCTGGTCCTGATGGTTTCCCAGCAATCCTCGTCAAATCGTGTAAGTGTGCCCTGGCAAAACCACTACAGATTCTCTTCCAGAGTTTTCTTACAAATGGCAGGCTGCCAAGCAAACTGAAGGAGGGAATAATATGCCCAATCCATGAAGGAGGAAGCAGAGCAGATGCCAAAAATTATAGGTCTATCTTTCTGACTTCACATGTCAGCAATGTCATGGAATGGATAGTCAGAGGGAAACTGATCACATTCCATGAAGAAAACGACTTGCTGTGTGATACCCAGCATGGCTTTCGTTCAGGTGGGAGCTGCCTGACCCAGCTCCTACAGCACTATGACTGGGTGTTGAGGCAGTTACTCAACAACAAAATGTGGACATAATATACCTTGACTTTGTAAAAGCTTTTGACAAGGTGGATCATGGTATGATATGCCACAAACTGCGTGATCTTGGCATAACTGGAAAACTTGGAGAGTGGTTACATGACTTTCTGAAAGATAGAAATCAGGCAGTAGTGGCCAATGGAGTCACCTCAAAGAAAACAAAAATAGTGAGCAGTGTTCCACAGGGCACTGTCTTGGGACCACTGCTTTTCATAGTGGTCCTCTCGGCTATGCCCTCAGCCACCCTTGCTAGCTATGCAGATGATACGAAAGTCTCACAGAAAATACAGAACCCCAGTGATGTTGCACACTTGTGGCAGAAGTTGGACTCAATTTACAGATGGGCTAAGGACAATAATATGCAGTTTAATACTAAAAACTTCGAAGCCATGTGCTACCAGCGTCCAAAATTGAATATAAAACTTATAGGGTACACTGGCCCACAGGGGATTACTATCCCAGAGCCTAAATCAGTGCAGGACCTAGGTATCAACATGAGTGATGATACCTCTTTGCACGTGCATATTGCCAGGATGGCAGCAAAGTGCAGAGGACTGGCTGGATGGATCCTGAGAACCTTCAGAACTAGAGAGAAGGAAACCATGATGGTCTTCTGGAGGACATTCGTCCTCAGCTGCCTTGATTACTGCTCCCAGCTATGGTCACTCCACAGTGTAAAATTAACAGTGGACTTTGAAGCAATCGAGTGAAGCTTCACAAAGATCATCTCATTGCAACAGCTCAGCTACTGGGATAGGCTGAAACAGCTATGACTCCACTCCCTAGAACAAAGGTGGGAGAGATATGCAGTAATATACATCTAGAAGATCCTGGAAGGGATTGTGTCAAATTTGGCATTGAAAGCTACACAAATTTTGGCATTGAAAGCTACACAGGTCGCCACTGCACAGTGCCAAAGATCCCAGCAATGCCATCGCACTTCAGGACCTGTTAATATTCTCCCAAAGAGCCCGAGGGATCTACACAAAGTGGATGTAGGTGTTTTCAAATAAAAACTGGATCTCTTCCTGTCGAGAGTCCCAGATGAACCTACCTCACGGCAGGAGGTGCAAATGAGGGTAGCGACATCAAAATCCCTTATTCACCAAATGCCACATTTCAGAGGAGGCTCTCAATAATAACAGTGTAGCAAAACGGTGGTGCCCCAGCATGGCCACAGCTCTGAGCTGAAACTAATAAAACAAAACAACCCCAGAGTTAAAAATTTGCTGATATTGAGGTAAGTCAACTAAGTTGACCCTATACTTGATTGACAATTTAGTTTATTGACATAGCTAGGATTTAAACACAAAATGTAAATAATACCAAAATTTGTATCCATTATTATGATGATGATGGACATCATGATCATCTACAGCAGCAACAACAGTATCAGCAGGAGTACGAACAATATCAACAGTAGAGCTACTAACAACACAAGCGCTAGGAATATTATTATCATAATGGTAGTGATCATCGTTTGGTTGTAGTAGAAGCACGGATTACAACATGCATAGCTAGATGTGTTTGATTATGCAGAAAGACATCATGCTTGGTTTAACACAGAGAGTATGTGTATTTATATTATTTTGTGGCAGGATGTGCTATAATGCAGTGCAATTTGATATCATATGATATGATGTGATATGTTATAGATCAATGCACTTTTGAATATTAATAATATATACTATATATATATATATATATGTATATATATATATATATATATATATATATATATCTTTTGACTAGACATAAAGCCAATAATTCTGCAAAGTAAAGTGTATAGCTGAAATAATCACAGTACATTACTGGGTACTGAAATAAGATGAGGTGAGGACTATGAGATAAACTTGGATATGGTTTTTGTAATACATGTTAAATGTTTAAATAATAACACACACACACATGTATATCTCTTTCTTTTTTTCTTTTACTTGTTTCAGTCATTTGACTGCGGCCATGCTGGAGCACCGCCTTTAGTCGGGCAAATCGACCCCGGGACTTATTCTTTGTAAGCCTAGTACTTATTCTATCGGTCTCTTTTGCCGAACCGCTAAGTGACGGGGACATAAACACACCAGCATCGGTTGTCAAGCAATGCTAGGGGGACAAACACAAACACACAAACATACACACACACATATATATACATATATACGACGGGCTTCTTTCAGTTTCCATCTACCAAATCCACTCACAAGGCTTTGGTCGGCCCGAGGCTATAGTTGAAGGCACTTGCCCAAGATGCCACGCAGTGGGACTCAACCCGGAACCATGTGGTTGGTAAGCAAGCTACTTACCACACAGCCACCCCTGTGCCTCCACACAGATATATATATATATATAGATAGATAGATAGAGAGAGAGAGAGTGAGAGAGATGTATGTATGTATGTATATATATATATATATATATATATATATATATGTGTGTGTGTGTGTGTGTGTGTGTGTGTGTGGTTGTTTGCTCCTTATGCAGAGTATGACCACTTCTTGTACTTACACCTTAGGTCTATCATGGCGCTGATGTGTTTTAAACTAGACAATGTTTTGAAAAGATACCTACATAAATTGCATATCTGCTTTGGATCACCAAGAGCTGCAATTAAGTTCTGATCTTTGTACCTTAAAATGTCTTTTGAGGCCTCTGTTAGTTTTGTAGACCTTGGCCTTATGGCATACAAGGCATTGATAGGTATGCACAGATTAATGGGCAGTTTGTGGTGGTTCATTTTTCATGGGTTTGCAAATGAGATTTGAGCCCAGCAAAAGAAAGGCATAGTCTGTCACAAATTGTGCACACAAAAAGGTTTTTGAGATTAATTTTCTTATTGATCATAGCATTATTCATTAAATTTATATATGTATATATATGTATATATATATTGGAGCCTGGTGTTGCCATCCGGTTTCACCAGTCCTCAGTCAAATCGTCCAACCCATGCTAGCATGGAAAGCGGACGTTAAACGACGACGATGATGATGATGATATATATACATGCATGCATGCTTACATGCATTTATATATCTTAGATCCTGGTAGGGTATAAAACATTTGACTAAATGTTTAACTTTCCAGTAATCCTAATGAATTGCAAAAATTCAAAGCTCTCACACTGCTTCAATTTCTTTAAATCTTATTTTGATGCCTAGATATTTCCAGAGAAGGACTCAACTTAATTCTGAGCCATCACACACTGTTAGATTCCAGACCAATGCCAAAATTCTCCAAGTGTAGAAAATCCTGGGTTCAAGATAGTAACAAATTTGTGTGGATTTGGCGAAGAGTAAATTACATATTCTTTCAACCTTAAGTTGAACAAATCGACCCCAGGACTTATTCTTTGTAAGCCTAGTACTTATTCTATCAGTCCTTTGTGCCGAACTGCTAAGTTACAGGGACATAAACACACCAACACCAGTGGGGGAACAAACACAGACACACACACATAAACAAGACAGGTTGCCCCTGGGAGCTCCTCTATGCTGATGACCTTGCCCTAATTGCGGAGTCACTATCAGAACTAGAGGAGAAGTTTCAGGTGTGGAAGCAAGGTCTAGAATTGAAGGGCCTTAGAGTCAACCTAGCTAAAACCAAAATCCTAATAAGTAGGAAGGTAGATAAAACACAAACCCCTTCAGGTAGATGGCCCTGCTCAGTATGTAGAAAAGGAGTAGGTAGTAACTCTATAAGATGTACCCGGTGCAAGCTATGGACACATAAGAGGTGCAGCAACATCAAAGGCAGGTTAACTAGGAAGTTAGTTTTTGTTTGTGGCAGATGTTCAGGTGCAATAAAGGCTGTAAACAAACAGGAAACAACTTCTATCTCATTCCAGGGTGAAAAACTAGAGGTAGTCGATAGCTTCCGCTATCTGGGCGACCAAGTTAGTAGTGGGGGTGGGTGCGCTGAAAGTGTAGCTGCTAGAATAAGAATAGCCTGGGCAAAGTTTAGAGAGCTCTTACCCCTGCTGGCGACAAAGGGACTCTCACTCAGAGTAAAAGGCAGACTGTATGACGCATGCATACGAACAGCCATGCTACATGGCAGTGAAACATGGGCTGTAACTGCTGAGGACATACGTAAGCTCGCAAGGAATGAAGCCAGTATGTTCCGTTGGATGTGTAATGTCAATGTGAATACCCGTCAGAGTGTAAGTATCTTGAGAGAAAAGCTGAACATTAGAAGCATCAGTTGTGGCGTGCAAGAGAGACAATTGCGCTGGTATGGACACGTGGTGAGAATGGATGAGGATAGCTGCGTGAAAAAGTGCCACACCCTAACAGTTGAGGGAACCCGTGGAAGAGGTAGGCCCAGGAAGACCTGGGCTGAGGTGGTGAGGCAAGACCTTCGTACATTGGGCCTCACCGAGGCGATGACTACTGACCGAGACCTTTGGAAATGTGCTGTGCGTGAGAAGACCCGGCAAGCCAAGTAAGATCGTTGCCAGTGCCCCTGGACTGGTTCTTGTGCGGGTGGCACATGAGATGCACCATTTTGAGCGTGGCCGTTGCCAGTACCGCCTGACTGGCTCCCGTAGGATTTTCGAGCGAGATCGTTGCCAGTGCCCCTGGACTGGCTTGTGCGGGTGGCACATAAAAGACACCATTTCGAGCGTGGCCGTTTTCGTGCGGGTGACACGTAAAAGCACCCACTACACTCTCTGAGTGGTTGGCGTTAGGAAGGGCATCCAGCTGTAGAAACTCTGCCAAATTAGATTGGAGCCTGGTGTTGCTGATGATCTGTGATTTACAGTGAAATCATATGATAGAACACTGCTATCTGCTACTGCTGATGAACTTTCATCAACTGACACAATTTGTACTTTTTAGCATTTGTCATCTCCACGAGATTTCTCAAAATGTTTACTGCAGTCTACACTATTATAAACAACATATCCAAGTTAAGTTGGATGTGCTAATTAATATTCATTATAAAGGCTGCTTCTGTTGCCTATAGCTAATCTACATACATACATACATACATACATACATACATACATACATACATACATACATGCATACATACATACATACATACATACACACACACACTCATACATACATATACATATACATATACATATATATGTATGTGTGTGTATATGTGTTACTGTGCAAGTGGATGAGCACTCCACAGACACATGTACCCTTAATGTAGTTCTCAGGATATTCAACATGACACAGAATGTGACAAGGCTAGCCCTTTGAATTACAGGTACTACTCATTTTTGCCAGCTGAGTTGACTGGAACAATGTGAAATAAAGTGCCTTGCTCAAGAACACAATGTGCTTTCAGGAACTGAACTCACGACCTAATGATCATGAACCAAATATACTAACCACTAAACCACACATTTTCTGAAGTGCATGAGGTGTCTCTGGGTGTCTTTGACAGTGTAACATGTAGTGCTCTTTGAAGTGGTTCATCCACTTTGGTCCTCACTGACACCCAGCTCTCACCTGTGGCTCATCAAAGTTGTCTGCATGCAACAGTGGCTAAACCCTGGCAACAACTTCCACAGGCCAAATAAACTATGGCAAGTGAAGCCAATGGGTCTCAAACCTTTGGTGAGCTAGGGGTTGTCTATCTATGCATGTGAAAACTGGACCCAGTGGAATGTGCAGAGGAAACCACCAAACTGATTCAATGGGCAGAATTGCAGACCATCAAGTATTGTGGAGTGCAAACAAGACATAGCGGGAAATGAAGGACACTGTAGCTATCTACTGCATACTAACCTATCTCTAGTCACCTTGACTTCGTCCTGTCACTGGAATCAGACAGGAAGGAACAAGAGAGTGAGGCAGATGATGTTGTGCAGCCCCCACTCACTTTAATCCATGTCATACACAAGTCAAGAGATCACTCCATCTCAGACTCATCTTGAAGTCCTGTGGTAATGAGTGAATGATGAAGTAGCATGTGTGGATGCACTGGAAACTGTAGTTACAAATCTACACACAAGTGGCCCAGTAGTAGAGCTTGGCTGCCCACTGGGTGTCTGAGCAGACCTCTTTATGATCACTCTGCTCTCCTCTATGGCCTGAGGAAAGGGCAAGAAACATGCCCTAAACATAGCCTGCTTCCTCTCACCCAGGCCGGCATATCATGGCAAGTGGGAATCCCAAACATGCAGTTGAAACATCAAGATGAAAACATTAGTGACATCATTCACCATTGGCACAAGGAATGTGCAAACACTCATAGACAATTCCAAAGCCAACAAACCTGAGAGACAAACAGCACTTGTTGCAAAAGAACTCAGCAGATACAACATCCATATTGCAGCTCTAAGCAAAACCAGGCTTCTGGAGTGGCTGCAGCAGTAACAAATGCCATGAAGTAACAGTGGATTTTGCCATTGGATTAATCTGATCAGCAAGCTAACCAACATCACCAAAGAACTTAATAACTGACTGATGTCTCTGTAGCTCTTCCTCAGTGCATATGCTTCCATCACAACTAACCCTGAGGAGGTCAAAGACAAGTTTTATGACGACTTGGAAGCCTTCCTAGTAGCTGTGTCTAAGGAAGACAATCTCATCATTCTTGGCGACTTCAACACCAGAGTTGGTACAGAATACCAAACATGGAAGGGAGTTATGGAAATGAGAAACGGGGTTGGCAAGAGAAACAATTATCTACTGCTGAAGACCCAACCACAGTAAGATGTCCTGGATGCATCAATGCAGTAAACATTAACATCTAATTGACTAGGTACCCAGAAAACAGAGATTGTTACCAGCCTGTCCCACAGAAGCTGTATGTGGAAGTAGCTATCATTGTTAAAGAAGGAACCCTGAGGTTCTTGATAAGCTCCAGATATGTGAACCTTGATAATGAAGTTGATACACATCACCAAAAGAAGCTCAGCATTTGTGCAGCTACAGGAACCAGGATAGGAGAGGAGGGACATTAGGCTGCCACCAAGTTGAAGATGTACTAAGCAGTTGTATTGGCTACTCTACTGAATTCCTGTGCGATTTGGACAGTTTATGAACATCATGGCAAAAAGCTAAACCACTCCCACATGAACTACCTGAGAAAGCTGTTGAAAATCACCTGGCAAAACGAGGTCTCAGACACAGAGGTCCTCTCTTAAGCTCATCTACCAAGCATTTACACACTGCTTAGGAAAATGTAAGTCAGGTGGGCAGGCCACCTTGTCCAAGTGACTGACACACACCTCCCCAAGACACTGTTTTACAGTGAACTGGTAGAAGGAAAGCATGCACAAAGTGGACAGAAAAAGCACTTCAAGGACACACTCAAAGTTTCATTGAAGAGCTTTGAGATCAACTTCCCAACACCTGGGAAATACAAGTGCAAGACTGCTCTGCTTCACAAAGATGCACCAACAGAGGTGCAACTTCCTACAAACAGAATAGGATTGCAGGGGCACAAAGAAAATGCAAACTGTGAAAGTCCAGAGCCAACTCCTCACCTTCAGTTTCAGCAGACCACCAATGCCTGACCTGTGGCAGAGCCTTCTGATCAATCATTAGACTGATTGGTCACAACCAGACAAACTGTGTCCCATCTTCTCCCATGTGACATCCTTGGTCATTCTCAACAACTGACAAACTATTATGTATGTGTAGGGTACTGCCTATGGGCTGATAACAGAGGAACTGTAGACAGGAACTTCACTGCAGGTTAGCTAGTGAGCTGGTTTGCAGAGAAGGGACTAATTGAAGTGAAATAAATAATACATTGACACACTCTTGTTCCAGATTACTTTTATGAATAGCCTAACTAAGCTATGTGTTACTATCTCCTTGAATTGATAGCATGTGAAAGTGGTTAGTAAGTGTCACTGTCATGAAAGCAATGTTTTCTGATCAGTGTATTGTATTTTATTACTCCCTTGACTGGAAATGTGTCTTCTTTATCAGTTTTTTGAGAGAACTACTAGAATGCAGCAGCTATCTAGGTATATATTGTGATAAGGCTAAATGAAATAATGAAGAAAAAGAGAGAGGTACTTGTTTAAAAAGTCACCTGAGGACACACAATTTACAGCTGTGATGTGAGGTAATTAATTGTACAGTATTACACTTATGAGGTACAAGTGCAGAATGAGTTGAAACAATTGTAGTGGATTTGAATAAAGAATCTCGTGAATTCCATTTTCTGTCTCTGGTTTAGTTATATGAACTCTACAGACACCAAGGTTCCTGAAGTAAATCTAGTAACATATGCATCACTATTGTTGATGACATCAGATAGCCAAAAACTGTAGACTAGCCTTACAGAGCATCCTACAAAGCTTCTGCTGGAATATAATTTAACCACACACACACACACATACATACATACACACACACACACACACAAACTTGAGTCATGATATATGGATTCAAGTAATCTGGAAGTACTCATAAAAAAACACCTTAATATATCATTCTACAAAACATAGAATATATAGTATGATATAAGAGAAAACAATAAGACTTAAGTTTAACAAAGATCTTCTTTTACCTGAGAACATAGCTTAATTTCTGCATTTAAAAGATGCTTTGCATTAAATCAGACATGTAAGTAATTTATTTATTATTAAATATAATATAAATGATTTTTACATGCTTTAAGTTATGAAACAATTTGTTATGAGATTTGAATTTTCTTATAGTTAAATAAATTTCCATCATAATATTTTTCTCATCATTTATAACTTTATATATATGTATGTATGTATGTATGTACATTATTAAGAGGGTTCAAGGTTCTTCCCAGTCCATAGATTTATAAGGGTGGTTTCCTGGATTCTGTAGTGTTTATGTTTCTCACCTGGATAAGATGCTTGTTCATTGCAGGATTACTTGCTTTGGTTGGCTGAGTAGACTGGAGCATAGTGAAATAAAGTGTCTTGCTCAATAACACAAGTTTGGAAACTGAAACGACAATCTTATGATCATGAGTGCAACACCCTGACTATTAAACCATTCACCTTTATATATATATATATATATATATATATATATATATATATATATATATATATATATATATGTATGTATGTATGTATGTATATATGTATGTATGTATATATGTATGTATACATGTATGTATGCATGTATATGTGTGGAGGTGCAAATGGTCAGTGGTTAGGGCAGTGGACTCGCAGTCATAGGATCGCAGTTTCGATTCCCAGACTGGGCCTTGTGAGTGTTTATTGAACGAAAACACTTAAAGCTCCACGAGGCTCCAGCAGGGAGTAGTGGCGAACCCTACTGTACTCTTTCACCACAATTTTCTCTCACTCTTTCTTCCTGTTTCTCTTGTACCTGTATTTCAAAGGGCCAGCCTTGTCACAATATGAGTCACACTGAATTTCCCTAAGAACGACATTAAAGGTACACATGTCTGTGGAGTGCTCAGCCACTTGCATGTTAATTTCACGAGCAGGCTGTTCCATTGATTGGGTCAACTGGAACCCTTGTCGTCATAACCGACAGAGTGCCGTACAAATATATGTATATATATATATATATATATATATATATATATATATATATATATATATATATATATATATGTTTGTATATATATATATATATATATATATATATATATGTATGTATGTATGTATGTATGTATGTATATGTATGTATGTATGTATGTATGTATGTATGTATGTGTGTATATGTATGTATGTATGCATGAATATATGCAAATGAGTTAAGTGCATACTAGATATTTTTGTAAGCATCAAAACAGATTAACTGAATACATGTGAAAGGAATACATGTATTGTAGAAACATGTATGTACAGGCCTACCTAGACATATGACAATAGTTTGAATAGACATTTCCCTTTGAGGCAAGTCTAACTAGCATACCATTAATTAAATTTCATTCAAATTATCAAAAACCAAATTCTTATATCAGATTTATTTTTTGTGTGTAATGCTTGTTCAGTATATTCTACTTTTATATTTTCACATGATAACCAGTTTTACTAAATTTTCATGTCAGCATATTACAGTTGATGAGTTAAGAGAAAAGAGAAAGCAAGTTGAGGTTTAGATAATTGCTAAAGAGGAATTCCAGTATGTATCTCTTTCTTGAGAATCATATAAAATGCTTTGTAAGTATTTTATTGATTTAATATCTAAAGCTTTTTGTAGAGATGAATGCATTAGTGTTGCCAAATCTATGCCATAGCTCTACAATGATTCTCACTTGTAGACATTTCACTAATGTTTTACAGGAATGTTCTTGAGAATGATTTTTAGAACTGTACGGATGTATCACAATTCAATTTCTCTTCTACAAAAATGCTCCTGTTTATTCTTTTACTGATTTCATTTCCGTCATTGGGTTGTAGCTCTCCTGGAGCACACACACACACACACACACACACACACACACACACACACACACATACACACACACACACACACATACACACACACAAACACAAACACACACACACACGCACTGGTACTCTGTCAGTTATGATGATGAGGGTTCTAGTTGATGTGATCAACACAACAGCTTGCTGGGGAAATTAACATGCAAGTGGCTGAGCACTCCACAGACATGTATACCCTTAACATAGTTCTCAAGGAGATTCAGTGGGACATGGAATGTGACAAGGCTGGTCCTTTGAATTACAGGTACTATTCATTTTTGTCAGCTGAGTGGACTGGAGCAGTGTGAAATAAAGTGTCTTGCTCAAGGACACAATTTGCTGCCAGGAACTCATGACCTTACATTTGTAATCTGAATACCCTGACCACTTAGGCCATGTTTTAGTAACATCATATCTCATTGTAAGGTTGTGGCTTGATGACATTTTTAGGCACTCACATCACACACACACACACACACACACACACACACACACACACTCACATGCAAACTGTGTGAGTGTGTGTGTGTGTGTGTGTGTGTGTGTGTGTGTGTGTGTGTGTGTGTGTGTGTGTGTGTGTGTGTGTGTGTGTGTGTGATGTGAGTGCCTAAAAATGTCAAGCCACAACTTTCCAATGAGACATGATGTTACTAAAGCAATATACAATGCCATCTAAAAAAAAAAACTGTCCTGGCATAAACGTAGAGAGTCCTCCTGTTATTGAATACATACATAAACATCAACACTAAGAATATTAATAGAACATTCTCATCAAAACATCGACCAAGTGCAAACATAACTCACTGGTTATAGTTGTTTGGGGCAGGAAGGAAAAATATGTATTCTCATAGTGACCAGCTGCCCTACTGATGTGAATATCTCTTTGAAAAGCAAAGTGAATGAGAATAGCTATGAACAACTGTTTCAAAACCTCCAGTTTTTATATCCAGGTTATAAATTCAGAATTATGCCAATAATAATGTGGCCTAAGAGACAATCTAGATAAGCTAGGGTTTTCAGAAGAAATCAAGCAGCTAATACACACATTACAAATACAATTTGTTAGCAGAACATTAAAAATATGCAAGATTTTTCTCAAGTTCAAAATGGGAATTTGTTTTTGTTATCTTCATTCCAACAATGGAGCTTTGTATCTTTGTCAGAAATCAGCTTCTTCCTTACAGAAATACTTCAAATAATTGAAAATAGAAAGAGCATATGACAGAGACATGCATATATATATGACACAGTTTCCACTTTCCAAATTCACTCTCAAGACATTAGCCAGTTCAGAGCTATAATAGAAGACACTTGCATAAGGTACTACTCAGTGGGGCTAGACTTAAAACCATGTAATTTCAGAAGTGAACTTCTTTAACAAGTCACATTGCTTCTGCCTTTGTTTGGTTCAGCATTTCATGCAAAGGTACCAGTAACTTTTTGTTAAATCTCCAGTACACAATAAGATCAAAAACATTAAGAACCACTGCAGTAAGACATGATTGTTGGAGATTTGGTTGTTATTTCTAGCGGATCAAACAATCAAATAAAGGCTCTTTCATTGGCTTCTTGAGTTGCTAGGTAAAATTGCAATAGACATATTCTTGAATATCAGTATTTTTTTCAGAGTTATCAAAAGTTTAACCTTTTAGCATTTCAGTCCACCATATATGGCCTTTCATACACACCCTATAATGTCATTTTAAAAATAAACAATCACGACATTGCCGCTGATTGTGCCAGTGCCGCCGAACTGGCTCCTGTGCAGGTGGCACGTAAAAGCACCCACTACACTCTTGGAGTAGTTGGTGTTAGGGAGGGCATCCAGCTGTAGAAACTCTGCCAAATCAGATTGAAGCCTGGTGTAGCCATCCGGTTCACCAGTCCTCAGTCAAATTGTCCAACCCATGCTAGCATGGAGAGCGGACGTTAAACGATGGCGATGATGATGATGATGAACATTGAAGTTTCTAAGTTCTGAGATAGTGCATGATCAATTCAAGACAATGCAAATAAATTAGCATTACATTTGACAGAGTAATCTGAATGCTAAAGGGTTAACAATTTCAACAGAAAGAAAATATCCACTGTAAGCATTATTCAGTGATCACTGGCAATAATATCATGATAGGGAAATAAAAACTCATATCTTCAGAATATAATATGATAATCTACAGGTAATTATTGAGGTGTCATTACTAATAATGAAACAGGATGAGAAATTTATATGTTTAGGATATTTTCATTTCCAAAACAACAACAACAAAAAAAAACCTGATATTCAACATTATAAACAGCATCAACATCATCACTACCACTGTCACAATCACCACCATCGCTGCCATTGTGGCCACCACTACCATCGTCGCCCCCACTGCTGCCACCACTACTACCACCACCATTGTGTTTGTTAGTGTTAGTAGTAATACAGCTGAAAATGCTGTTGTTGCTGCTGCTGATGATGTGAAAAATGAAGGTATTAGGGGTATATGTGGTGATTCTGATAACAACAAGAACAACAACAACAACAACAACAATAATAATAATTAATTCGTTTTATTGGCCACAAAGGCTAATAGGAGAAACTTTCAAAATACAAAGACCTGGAAATAGAGGTAACTCGAATGTGGAATCTAAAAACAGAAACAATTCCTATCATAGTAGGCGCATTAGGTATAATAAAAAAATATTCAGACAAATACATAACAAAAACACCAGGACTTACAAATATATATAACATACAGAAAATTGCACTACTGGGCACAGCACACATCCTACGCAAAACACTTTCAATACAGTAACCATAAGAGCATCACAGCAAACCACAGCACATACCCAAGGCACACAGAGCTGCGCTCGGTAGTGAAGTGAAAGCACGTTATAAAAATAAAACTACTGAATAATAATAATAATAATAATAATAATAATAATAATAATAATAATAATAATAATAATAATAATAATGATAATAATAATGAATTCTGGTTTTAATATACACATCTCAGCTGCACTACTACTTGTTGAAAATGGTTAAAAGACAAGACAGAGAATAGGTTTATAAGTCAAGTAAAGTAAAGAAAGACAACAATGAAAGCTAAAAGTACATGTAGAGTACACAGAATAAAACACAAGAATGGCAGAAAAGAGGCGGCGAGCTGGCAGAAACGTTAGCACGCCAGACGAAATGCTCAGCGGTATTTCGTCTGCCGTTACGTTCTGAGTTCAAAATCCGCCGAGGTCGACTTTGCCTTTCATCCTTTCGGGGTCGATAAATTAAGTACCAGTTACGCACTGGAGTCGATGTAATCGACTTAATACCTTTGTCTGTTCTTGTTTGTCCCCTCTGTGTTTAGTCCCTTGTGGGCAATAAAGAAATAAGAAATAAGAATGGCAGAAAAGTGAAGATTAAAAAACTCATAAAAAGGAAAAAGTTGTTGTTGTTATTGGCACTCCATCGCTTATGACGTCGAGGGTTCCAGTTGATCCGATCAATGGAACAGCCTGCCAAAGCCTCGTGGAGCTTTAGGTGTTTTCGCTCAATAAACACAACGCCTGGTCTGGGAATTGAAACCGCGATGCTATGACCGCGAGTCCGCTGCCCTAACCACTGGGCCATTGCACCTCCACAAAAAAAAAGGAAAGAGTACATAAGACATATCAGGAGTAGTGTTGACAACTTTCAGGAAGAATAGAATTTTTGAAGGATGTAGTGTCCTTACACTTAACAATGAATGTAGGAAGTTTATTCCATGCTTCAGCAATCCTGAAGAGAAAAAGAGGTTTCCAAAAGTCATGGATGCCACACTGTTTTTTGATTTTACAAGCAGGTTTATGAGTGAGAGAGGAACTGAATTCAAAAAAGTGGTCAAAGCTGTTGGAAAAGTTGTTGGTGGATAATCTTGTGGGCTTCCACCAAGCCAGCTGCTAAATATTGAAATTTTAGTGTGTTGATTCCCAGAGAAGCAATATATTCAAAGTATGGTAAATGATTGACAGAGGGTATTCATCTGGTTGCACATCTCTGGACAGCTTCCAGCAGATCGATATTCTGGACAAGATGGGTATTTCAGACTGAAGATGCAAACTGTAAGTGTGGATGTACTATAGCCATATATAGCTTTAAGCAGATAGCTGGTGAGTGACTGACAAAGGTCTTATCAAGTGATGTTCAGATGTTCATAGTCATCTTGATAATGATGACAACAATGATGATGGTGATGATGATGATTATGAGGATGATGATGACGCTGACGTCGCTGCTGCTGCTGCTGATGATGATGACGATGATGTGAAGGAAAAAGTTGAAGATAGTTGTTTAGTGTTTGTCTGGAGGAAATTTTATGTTATTACAAATGTTGAGTCTTAAGAGTGAAAGAAGAAAAAACAGACAAAAGAAGAAGGAAGTTATAAATGTGTGTGCATCTATAAGTGTGTGTATGTATACAAGTATATATATATATATATATATATATATATATATCTACACACACATGCACACTCACACACATAAATAACTAAGACATGTATATATATATATATATACATATATATATATATATATATATATATATATATATATACATCATCATCATCATCATCATCGTTTAACGTCCGCTTTCCATGCTAGCATGGGTTGGACGATTTGACTGAGGACTGGTGAAACCGGATGGCAACACCAGGCTCCAGTCTGATTTGGCAGAGTTTCTACAGCTGGATGCCCTTCCTAACGCCAACCACTCAGAGAGTGTAGTGGGTGCTTTTACGTGTCACCCGCACGAAAACGGCCACGCTCGAAATGGTGTCTTTTATGTGCCACCCGCACAAGCCAGTCCAGGGGCACTGGCAACGATCTCGCTCGAAAATCCTACAGGAGCCAGTCAGGCGGTACTGGCAACGGCCACGCTCAAAATGGTGCATCTCATGTGCCACCCGCACAAGAACCAGTCCAGGGGCACTGGCAACGATCTTACTTGGCTTGCCGGGTCTTCTCACGCACAGCCCATTTCCAAAGGTCTCGGTCCGTAGTCATCGCCTCGGTGAGGCCCAATGTACGAAGGTCTTGCCTCACCACCTCAGCCCAGGTCTTCCTGGGCCTACCTCTTCCACGGGTTCCCTCAACTGTTAGGGTGTGGCACTTTTTCACGCAGCTATCCTCCTCCATTCTCACCACATGTCCATACCAGCGCAATCGTCTCTCTTGCACGCCACAACTGATGCTTCTAATGTTCAGCTTTTCTCTCAAGATACTTACACTCTGACGGGTATTCACATTGACATTACACATCCAACGGAGCATACTGGCTTCATTCCTTGCGATGCATCATCATCATCATCATCATTTAACGTCCACTTTCCATGCTGGCATGGGTTGGACACATTAACTGAGGACTGGGAAGCCAGGAGGCTGCACCAGGCTCCAATCTGTTCTGGCAAGGTTTCTACAGTTGGATGTCCTTCCTAACACCAACTACTCCAAGAGTGTAGTGGGAGCTTTTTACATGTCCCCAGCTTGGGGGCCAGTCAGGTGGCACTGGCATCAACCACACACGAATGGTACTTTTTACGAGCCACTGGTATGCAAGTCAGACAGGCAGCACTGGCATCAACCACATACGAATGGTACTTTTTACGAGCCACTGATATGCAAGCCAGACAGGCAGCACTGACATGTATGTATGTATGTATGTATGTATGTATGTATGTATGTATGTATGTATGTATGTTTGTATATATGTATGTATGTATGTTTGTATATATGTATGTATGTATGTATGTATGTATGTGTGTGTGTGTGTGTGTCTGTGTGTGTGTATATATATATATATATGATATATTAAAAAACACGTTAAAAATATAAAGATATATGTATGTACATATATATATACATGGATATATGTATGTATACACACACACATACACTCATTTATATACATCACTTGTAAATGAAACTACAATTAAATACTCCTCACTTGTAGAATAGGAAAAACAAAAAGAGGGAGGAAAGAACAGATTTATGTTGACATTTTTAGTCTGTCTGTTCTCAAAGTGTTAATGTATAATGGATATTTTGCTTTAATCACTGATGTCTTTACTTTTTCTTCAATAAATAAATAAATAAATAAATAACTAAATAAAAGATATAAAAATGAAAAATAAAGAATAATAAAATGAACAGCACAATCATTTTTTTTCCTGTTCTTTATTTTCTATAACAACTTGTTTTCTTTTGTTCAAAGGCAGCTGTTGAAGTAGTGGCACTCCGTCGGTTACGACGATGAAGGTTCCAGTTGATCCGATCAACGGAACAACCAGCTCGTGAAATTAACGTGCAAGTAGCTGAGCACTCCACAGACACGTGTATCCTTAACGTAGTTTTCGGGGAGATTCAGCGTCACACAGAGTGTGATAAGGCTGGCCCTTTGAAATACAGTACAACAGAAACAGGAAGAAAGAGTGAGAGAAAGGTGTGGTGAAAGAGTAGAGCAGGATTCGACCCCCCCCCCCCCCCACTGCTGGAGCATCGTTAAGCTTTAGGTGTTTTCACTCAATAAACATTCACAACAACCAGTCTGGGAACCAAAACTGTAAGCCTACGACCACGAGTCCACTGCCCTAACCACTAGGCCATTGCACCTCCACCTCTTTTCATCTTTTACTGGTTCCAGGACAAGAGCTGGAAGTATGCTGGGATACTTAGTGTATTACTAGTACTTAATGTATTGCTGCTCTCCCCCACCACCCCTATTTTCCTGAAGAAGATTAAAGACAATATCAACCTTGACAGGATTTGGACATGGAGAATAATAAACCCAGCACTTGTCACCTAAAACAAAAAGCTACATGAAGCAAGACAAGTATTTCGTGGTTGTCGCAACAGGAGTTCAATGTTGAAGCCATTCTATCACTTTCATGGAATTGTTCCATAGATCTAGTTTTTTTTAAAAATTAGTAGGATTTGCTGTGCAATTCTGCATGTACTCACCTCTTTTTCTGTTGTAGGCATTCTCCTTTATTGAAACTGGTCAAGTAGTAGAAAGTTACTTCATAATATTCAAGGTTAGTTGCTTCAAAATTGTGTCTTCAGCAGTCAAATAGTAAAGTTTTTGAATTGTAATCATTTTTGTTTCCTATTGGTAACAAATTTCTAAATTACCTGAGTTCTTCTGAATCCTGTGAATAGAATTATCTTTATTTTTTCATTTGTAGTTCAAATTTGATGATAACTGGTGATAAGAGTGACTTCTGTTGTGGCATTGAAAGCATTCAATGTAGTATAGTGGAGCCAGAAGGTAAAAATATGGTCATACTGTCAATATTTTTGTCTCACAACGTAGATGATTTTTCAGCTACCATTTTGAGGAAAACTATGGCTACTTGAAGAGCTGCATTTCGAACAAATTGACTGGAAAAGCATTTCATAGATTGTGGTAATTGTGAAATTGTTCTGCTTCCTCCAAAATCCTCTACTTTCAGCCAGTGATTTAAGAGTAGTTTTTCTCTATTGAGCATGACCTGTTTTTCTTCTTTAATGTGATAAAAAGGAAAACACTTTAGCTCCAAAGATAGTGTATGGCCAGAAACTAGGATTTGGAAATGAAGATGGAACTGAGCAGTTTGAGGAGTGTTCACTCCTCAAAGTCACCATCAATTTCGGTGTTGACAATTCTAACACTCTACCAATGAAATGGAATTCTAGAACCATATTCTAAATGGACTGTAATTTGTTCAACCAAACTTGCCCAAGGCATTGTCCTCATGACCAAGTTTTCCCCAACAGTGCTTTCTTGTCTCAGCCGTCCTCTCACCATTGTTATATTATTGTAGACTACTGTTATTATGCCACACCTTCACCTTGTATTGACTGGTTAAGTTGATTTTATTCATAACTATTCCATATATCAGATATTATCACTAATTTAGAATGTTGTACTTTATATTTAACAAGCTTCTACATATTCATATTAACAATCACAGCATATTTGGTGCACTACTACCATCATCCCCATTCAATATATCTTGCCACTAAAACAACAGGCACCACAATTTTACCATATTTGTTTGATTGATTAATTGCTTGTCTGTTCTGATACTTGAGACACAATTGAAGCAAGAAAGTCTAAGGTTTTTTTATAATTATCAATGATTACTCGATAAAAGGTATTATTTCAAACATTTTGGGAGTTTTACTTTAAAATTAATTTATCAAGATGTTAAAGTATATGGTGCATCTCTATTCAGCATATCATCATATGCTACAAAGCTCTAGTGTTAGATGGAAAACAATCCACGAAAATGGAATGCAACAGAAATTAGTTCATGCATATACAGTTGCATAGCAACATAATTTCTTTCAGATATTGTCAGCCTATGAGAGTTAATAGTAATGTAAAATATTTTCAGATACTAATTCCATATGGAGAGATAAATATTCCATTGTTTTCACTCATTAATGTTTTGGTTAATATTAGTTCAAATATTTCTTCTGGTTATTATAATGCTATGTGAAGTATGTACGAATATATATCACATATAGTTCAGAAATATGTTTTATGCAGAGCCAATCTTGACTGATAGGGAATTTGTCTATGACTCAATGGTTTTCTGCTTGTTATTGCTTCAGTGATGCCTTATTGTGATGATCTTTGCTATATACAATTCTGTTTGAACCAGTTCAACTTGTTATAAATTGGCTGTTGTTGTTTAATACTCGATTTTCTTTGATATAGCACACGTATTATCCAAAACATTCAAGCCATGGCTATTCCAGTCTTTTGTAAATCTTGGATTATATTGTTAAATAAGTCCATTCTTTTTAGATAGCAGGATAGTGTTTGAAGGAGATTTGGGTACAATACCCAGCAAACTGTACAGCCACATAAAGGCTGCCTCTCCAGATCCGTAGTGTAGAGATAGATACAGTTGTCTGCTGCAAACTGTTATCAGCAACAAATGTTAAGTTTGACTTCAGTATTTAACCAAATATTCCTCCATAACTTTTGAGACAACAAGAAGTTCCCTCCTTAAATCTCTATATTCAGTTAAAATCATCAGTGGTTCTTCCATGAACCAAGTCCCTATTAGGTTCCATACATTTTTAACACTTTGTCCCCATTATAGCACTCAGCCCCGTTATCAATGCAGTTGATGTGAAAGTTACTAGAAATCCAATTGAACCTCCTTAAAAATACCTTACCATCTTAAAAAAAGGACATGCAAGATGGTATTATTCCTAGATGCACCATGTTTTACAAAAAGATGGGATGGTCATAGAGGGGAAAGCTTTTGATCATGATTGGTGGATCAGAGCTGTCTGGAACTGAGCAGCAGCCCTGAGAACCTGGATCAAAAATAACTTTACTAAATCATTCTGTAAAATGGTTAAAAGAAAAGGGGAGCCTCTCTCTGGTCTCTCAATTTGCTGGAAGTAGCAGCTAAGTCACCATCTGTTGTACCCATTTGTCTTGAAAGGAAGAGTGCCATACCTGAGGATAGATTGCACTGGTAACCTATGAAAGATTTTAATGTTATATAAGATACACCTGATGTGCTTTAGAAACAACTGTAGTACTTGACAACCCCTTCCATCCTTTTTATATACAGATCTATTTATCAATCTATAACCAGTGTTTATTTCTTTTGAAATGGAATTATATAGCATCTAACACCTAACTGGAATTTTCTATCAAAGCTTGATCTAGAGCAAATTGTATTTGATGCATTGATAAATAAATTTTATTGATCAATTAACGAGTCTCCTGTATTTTCTATACAAGCTGTGTTTATGCTAAGGACTAACCAAGTTGTACCAAGATCACTCAACTGATCCTACTTACTATATTGTGATTATATATAAATATATATGTGTGTGTATATTACATATATATTACATATATATATATATATATATATATATATATATACTTTTACATATATATATATACATTACATATATATATATACTCTTTTACTTGTTATAGTCATTTGACTGCGGCCATGCTGGAGCACCACCTTTAGTTGAGCAAATCGACCCCAGGGCTTATTCTTTGTAAGCCTAGTACTTATTCTATCGGTCTCTTTTGCCGAACCGCTAAGTTACGGGGATGTAAACACACCAGCATCGGTTGTCAAGCGATGTTAGGGGGTCAAACACAGACACACAAACATACACACACACACACACATATATATATATATATATATACATATATACAACGGGCTTCTTTCAGTTTCCGTCTACCAAATCCACTCACAAGGCTTTGGTCGGCCCGAGGCTATAGTAGAAGACACTTGCCCAAGGTGCCATGCAGTGGGACTGAACCCGGAACCATGTGGTTGGTAAGCAAGCTACTTACCACACAGCCACTCCTCCGCATATGTATGTATGTATATATGTATGTGTGCATATTTGTGTGTACCGTCGTCACATGATGGTTGTAGAAGAGTATTATCATCATGCAGCAAGGTTGTTCATTTCCAGTTTTCTGTGAAAAACACCTGTGCTTAATGAAGAAATATTACCTTCTTGAAAATAGGTGAGGGCTAGGCAACAGGAAGGGCATCTGGCCATAGAAAATAAACCTCAAATAAACTTCATCTGACACATGCAACCATGGAAAATGGATGTTAAAGGATGATGATGACGATGATGATGACGATGACAATGATGACAACAACGACGACGACAATGATGATGATGATGATGGAGTCATCACAACTGTCTTCTATCTTTTATCTATTACTTGTTTCACTCATTAGATTGCAGCCATGCTGGAGCACCACCTTAAAGAGTTTTAGTCAAATGAATTGATCCCAGTACCTTTTTCTTTAAAGCCTGATACTTATTCTATTGATTTCTTTTGCTGAACTGCTAAGTTACAGGGACGTAAACACACCAGCACTGGCTGTCAAGTGGTGATAGGGGACAAACATAGACAAAAAGACACACACACATGCACACACATATATATAATGGATTGCTAGCCACTACACATTCTTTAGTTTCTCTCCTTGTTTCTT
>NC_142930.1:97054336-97064336 GCF_046866305.1 Octopus bimaculoides | reverse complement strand
TGTGTGTGTGTGTGTGTGTAAGAATGTGTTTATTGATGTGATTGTACTTTTTAAATTCATATTATACATAAGGGGTTTTTTTTTTGTAAATAGCTGTCATGTCAAGCTATATTTAGATGTTATCATTAATAAAAGACTTTTTTTAAAAAACGGCAAATGTAGTAAATGCTCCATCAAGTTCTAAATATGGTTATTAATTACTCTTTCATTTAGCAAAATAAATATAATTTCAAGTAAGACTGAGTGATTGCATTTTAAACTCTTCAATTAACCATGTCTAATTTGGAGTAGTGTTTGTGTACATAGTGTATGTATATGTATGTATACGTGGATGATATATATATATATATATATATATAATAGATCCACTTACATGAATATATATACACATATATGCACATACAAACACACACATTATATGTATACATATGTATGTATGTATGTGAATGTATGTATATGTTTGTATGTGTATGTAAATATATATATATGTATAAATATATGTATATATATATGTGTGTGTGTGTGTGTGTGTGTGTGTGTGTGTATATATATATATATATATATATATATATATATGTATGTATGTATGTATGTATGTATTCATACATACACACACACACATATGTATGCACACATGTGTTTCTGTACATACATATATGTGAATGTACATATATAAGTATATATATATATATATATATATATAAAGGTTTCATAATCGGGTCAGAAACGAATCTTTGAACCACCTTTTTCTGCTCCCTGGCAACTGAGGACAAGGGCAGACCAAGCTAACCTGTTTCCAACTAACCTCCTGCCAGAGTGTTTGCCCCTTTTTTTTGGCCAAGTTTATGGTATTTTTCATATATATATTTATTTATTTATTTATGGGCTTCAGCCAAGTGGCTGTGGTCATGCTGGAGCACCACCATGACTTTCCGTCTTTATGTTGTGCTCTCTTCACGTTCCTTGCATGGCTCTTCTCCTCCACCTGATATAGTCCAATCAAGAGTTATGATGGCACATCTGATGTATAAGAGAATTTGACATCGCTGCCCTAAACTGTGTCTCATTTCGAGCCATTGGATCGTCTGGTATCGTGGAGAGGAAAGCGTCGAGTTTTATTTTGAAGACCTCTATATCCATGTCTTGCAGGTCTCTCAAATGTTTTGGCAGGGCATTAAAGAGCTGAGGTCCTTTGAAACCGAGGCTGTTGCAGTACCTTGTTCTTATGTGAGATGCAGTGGACGGTACCCTTGGTACCATGCAGTGGCGACCTGTGCGGGTATTCGTGTAGTACTTGATGCCAAAGTTTGGTACCAGTCCTTCCAGTATTTTCCATATGTATATTATTACATATCTCTCCCGCCTGTGCTCCAGGGAGTAGAGGTCTAGTGCCTTCAGTCGCTCCCTGTAGTTCATCTGTTGGACTGTGGCGATCTTTTTTGTATAGTGACGCTGAATTGCCTCGAGTTCTGCTGTCCGCTTGACACTGTATGGTGACCACAACTGAGAGCAATAATCTAGGTGGCTCAGAACAAATGTCTTCAATAGAGTCAACGTGACCTTTTGATCCCTTGTTCGGATTGTCCTCAGTATCCACCCTGCCAATTGTCTGCACTTTGCTGTCAACTTGACAATGTGCATGTGAAATGATGCATCACTACACATGTTGATGCCCAGGTCTCTTACTGTTTGTGGTTCTGGGATTGCAATACCTCCAGGCCCTGTGTATGCCAGTTGGGAGGTACTTGTGGTCTTGTAGCACAGTATTTGAAATTTTTTTGCATTGAACTGAATATTATTTTGCTCTGCCCACTTGTATATTGCATACAGGTCATTCTGCAGGCTTATGATATCATCAGGATTCTTTATTGCCTGAGATAGTTTTGTGTCATCAGCGTAGCTAGTGACAGTGGCTCTCCGAGTGACAGTGGGCATGTCCAGAAGGGCCACTATGAACAGTAGTGGCCCCAGGACAGTTCCTTGCGGAACACCGCTCAATATTTGCGTTTCCCTAGATAGTTCTCCATTGGCTGCAACTGTCTGACTTCTACCATTCAGGAAGTCATGCAGCCATTCTCCTAATTTACCAGCTATGCCAAGGTTTTGCAGCTTGTGGCATATCAAGCCATGATCAACTTTGTCAAAGGCTTTTGCAAAGTCGAGATATATCACATCAACATGTGAATGGTCAAGTAGCTGCTTCAGGACCCAGTCATAATGCTGCAAGAGCTGCGTGAGGCAGCTTCTACCTGGACGGAAACCATGCTGGGTCTCATTCAGCAAGTCATTCTCTTCTAGGAACGCAATCAATCTCCTTCTGACAATTCGTTCCATGACTTTGCTAATATGTGAAGTCAGAGTAGTTCCCAGCCTCTGCTCTGCTTCCACCTTTATGGATAGGACATATGGTGCCTTCCTTCAACTTTTTGGGAAGTTTACCACTTGCAAGGAAAGTCTGGAAGAGTATCCGGAGTGGTCCCGCTAATTCTTGTTTACACGACTTTAGGAGGACAGCTGGGAAACCATCGGGGCCAGTTGCCGAATTCGTTTATGGCAGCTATTACATCTTCCTCTTCAATGTCAATGTAGGTAATGGATGCAGTCTTTTTCTGCTGAGTGATATTGTCAAAGAAATCAGCTGGGTTCTTTATCTGCATGTGACTCAGAGGAGAAGTGAAAACACTCTTGAATTGTGCACTGAGCACTTCACTTATCCATGTGGGAAGCAGAGATCTAAAATACTGCTTCCCTTGGTTGGTTGGAGTATCACTTGTTCCATGAACAGCATGTTGAAGAGTTCTAACAAAGATTTTGTCTGGCTTTGTTCATGCAGTGACATCCCAGAGAGGATGTGACCTTCAGGCCATTTAACATTCGGGAGGTTAAAATCGCCTAGGAAAAGTATATTGATGTGTTGGTCCAGATTTGTCAAGACCTCTTCTATGCATCTGAGGCTATCCTCAAATTTACCCTCCTGCTTTGCGGTATTTGGTGGACGGTATGTTGAGCATACAACTACATCAATTTGTTTTATGTGTACTATTAAAGTAACACAGACAGAGTTTGAGTGTGATAGGAGTAGTAGGGGTGTGGCATCTTCTCGGATGTACATTGCAACTCCCCCATGACTTCTATCCCTTCTGTCTGTTCGGAGTACGGCATACTCTGGTATGTTTATCTCCGCATCTGCTATATTAGATGTTAGATGTGTTTCGGTAAGCACCATGCATATTGCTTGATTGCATGTAACTAGGTCTTTCAGGTATAGAAACTTGTCTTTGCCGCCTGTTCGTAATAGGCCCCAGATATTCAGTAGGAATATGGGTGTGATATCTGGGCAGGGGTTCCTGGTGTTAGTGGTGGCCATCCCTGATCTATTGTCTGTGGTGATCTTGGATAGTGGTTTGTGTGGTGTTGACTCTGTACCCTCTGTATCCATGTTAACTGATGTACCATTTTCTGGGCCATGCTTAAAAAAGCTTGCTATTCAGCTGCTGCAGTTCGTACAGCCTCTGCATACAGCCTTTTGTTGGGAGCAGAAGGAATATATGGACTTCTCTCTTTGTGAGTCTTGTTGGTTCTTGGTGGATTATGGGTATGCAGGTTTAAGCTTTTTGGTCTCCCTTTTCTGTGCTCCCGCTTATTTTGTTGTGAGTGGTCATCTAGCTTGTTTAGCTGATGGTGTTTGAGATGGGCAAATTTGCAGTTTCGTCCCTTTTCCCCGTGCCAACAGATACCATTTAGGTAGAATTTACAGATAATCTGTTTCTTTTTCTTTGCATAACGTGCTTGGGCTTGAAGCCTGTTTGTGTTCACCGTCTCCTTGTCTGTTCTTCTGTCTCTGTCATTTGCTGTGGTGCTGCATTGGCTGTATTCACCATGGCCATTGCAGCCTTCAGCAGTGGCTACAGCACTGGTGGCATTTGCCTTGTTTCGGTCATCTGTTTGGCCCCCCTGAGCCTGAGCACAGTGTGAAGGGTCTTCATTGTCCTTTTTAGAGTCTGTGTCTCTCATAATGCCTTCTAGGAGGTCAAGGTGTGGTTTCATGAGTTCGTAGGAGTAAATGAGCTCCTGTTTCTTCTGTTCAATTTGAGCCATTGATCTGTGAAAATTATACCTATCCAAGGTTTCGGCTATTAGATCATTTGCTGGTGATCCTTTGGCTAGGTTCCATGCTTGTACAAGAAGCCGAATTTCCTCCAATTGCCAGTTTTGGCGCATCTTCTTGTTAGCTTCAATTTGGCGCTGTATAAAGCTTCGTCTGCTGGTATCCATGGTGCACGGTATTTGAGAGAGAGGTTATCTTAGAGTATAGAGAAATACTAATAGAAAGAAAGAAAAGAGGATAAAGAGGGGAGGGAGAATACGAAGTAGAGAGAATGTACAGGAATAGAGAATGCGTACAGAGTACGAAATAGGGAATTTTGATAGATAGATAGATAGAGAGAGAGAGAGAGAGAGAGAGAGAGAGAGAGAGAGAGAGAGAGAGAGAGAGAGAGAGGGGGGTGATAGGAATAGAGATGTATAAGAAAGAGAGAGAAGATAACTTAAGAAAGAAAACAAAATGAAAATGAAAAGAAAAACGAAAAATATATATCACGGAAAAGAGAGAGAGAGGGTGAGAAACAGAGAAACTAAGAGAGAAAAGTGAAGGAGAGAAGATAGGATAAGAATAGAGATTTTTGAGAAAGAGTGTAAATCGAGGTGACTATGAAGGAGGTTCTCAGTATGTAAATAAATTAAACTATTGTGTGAAAGAAACTATCTCAGGCAATAAAAGTGAGATGGAAGAGAGTGAAGAGAGAGAGAGAGAGAGAGAGAGAGAGAGAGAGAGAGAGAGAGAGAGAGAGAGAGAGAGAGAGAGAGAGAGAGAGAAGATGTGATAAGAATAGAGATTTTTGAGAAAGAGTGTAAAACGAGGTGACTATAAGGGAAATTGAGTGAAAGCTTTAGTAAAAGGGACGATTTTCACCTTAGGTTCTCAGTATGTAAATAAACTAAACTATTGTGAGACAAACGATTTTATCGTAAAATTACAGAATGTAAACAAACAAATGTAAGAGAAACTATTTGGTCGTAAATTTTTGAATTGTAAACAAAGAATAAAGAATAATACTTAGCTCAAATTTCTATCTTTACAAGAACAATCTCTCAGCACGTGGTTCCTTCGAAGATGGTTATTCGCTTTGGTTCACTGACATTAATGTGCGTTGTATAATATATTATTTTCCTTCTCTTTTAACGGATATATTGCAAAGGACCGTCGTTAAACAACAGGTACCGTGTTTTGTGTCTGTTTCAGCAAATATTTATCTTCGATATGGAAAATACCTGTTGGTTGCTTCAAGAGACAGAGACAGTACGTCTTACCACTACGAAACCGGAAGTATATATATATATATATATATATATATATATATATATATATATATATATATATATATATATATATATATATCAAATGGTAGGACCAACGCACCAACAATGAAGTCCTCAATCATTCAGAAATGCCAAGCATTGAGCCACCATCATCAAGCATTGCCTTAGGTGGTCAGGACATGTTATCCGAATGGCCCCCATCAAGACTCCCATGGACCATCCTCTTCAGTGAGCTCATCAATGACAAACTACATCAAGGAGTCTTAATATGCAGATTCAAAGACTAACCGAAGTCTTCCCTCCTTCAAGCTGGGAAACAAAAACAACTGGTAAACAGAAGCCACTGACTTTCCATCCTGATGAAGAGCAATTCATCTCAGCAGTTCCACTTTTGAGGAGAAAAGAAAGACTGAAGAAAAAGCAAAAAGACAAATACTAGGCCTCCCTGCCATGTGATCAATGCCCAAGACTGTTCCATTCCCAAATTGGCCTTCTGAGCCATGTCAAGTTTAAGCATGATGGAGGCACCAGATGAACCAAACTCAGATAAAAGTGGTGCCAATGACAATGAGAGGTTTGTATGTTAGGCTCATGGTTGGTTGGTCATGTGTTCAGTCAAGGAATACTCTTGTATTCTCAACATCTTAAATCTCACATAAACTAGGATAAGCTCTTGTTTAATGGATCTGTAGGCATGAGACAGACTTTAACTTTAACTCAGGGTATTGATCCAAAGAGAAGACAAGTGTCCAAGGTGCCATAAAATCAGATTGAAAACTAAAACCTCAAGGCTGCGAAACAAACTCCTTTACCACATTTTTATGTTTATGTCCATACATTTATTTATATCAGGCATCTATGAAGTGTTTTAGCTTGAATCTATATAGGAAGACATTTTATACTCATTGTACTTGAGAAGATTTGTCAAGCCAAGTGAAATCGTAGTCGTGGCTGATGCTGGTGTCACATGACTGACATCCATGCCAGTGGCATGTAAAAAGCACCCATTACACTCTTGGAATAGTTGGTGTCAGGAAGGGCACCAAACTGTAGAAACCATGCCAAATCAAACTGGAACTTGGTACAGCTCTCCAGCTTACCTCTTCCAGTCAGACCATCTAATCCATGCCAGCATGGAAAGCAGACACTAAATGATGATGATGATGATAAATATAGATGCAAGCATGGCTGTGTGGTAAGAAGTTTGCTTCCCAATTACATGGTTCTTGATTCAGTCTTACTGTGTAACACTTGGACAGGTGTCTTCTACTATAGCCTCAAGCTGACCAAAGCCTTGTCAGTAGATTTGGTAGATGGAAACTGAAAGCAGCCTGTCATATATATGTATGTGAGTGTGTCTTTGCAGTTGTGTTTGAAAATTGGTGTTGGTGTGTTTACATTCTCTTAGCTTAGTGGTTCGGCAAAAGACTGATAGAATAAGTACCAGGCTTTATAACAGCCCCAAATGCTGTTATAATGCACACAGCCCCTATCAGAATACATATGTGCTTTATAACGGCATTCAAGCATTTTAGCTCTTATTTCTAGCAATGTAGGTGTCTTGACACCCTTAGTCACTTTTAGTTGACAGCTATAATTCTCCTTTACAGTATAACATTGCAACTAGCTGTTTTTATTAAATTTTATATACACATTAGCAATCTGCTAAATCATCCATAAATTTTTATGGTAAATACATATATTCTGGTAGGTGAAGTAGCCCAGAATCTGTCGAATGAGCTGGCTTTACTAACGATGAGTACGGACATAGACAAAATTGACCAGTCAGTGTATATATATATATATATATATATATATATATATATGTATGTATGTATACATATATACATACATATATATATATATACATATATATGTGTGTGCGTGTGTGTGTGTGTGTGTGTGAACTAGTACATTCTAGTATTTGCTTGTGGAACACTTGTAAAGATTATATAATATGATGACATGACAAAATTTAAACTAACTCTTCTACTTTATTCTACTCTCTCCCTCTTTCATGCACACACACACATCCACCCATCCATCCACAGGTACATACATGCATGCATGCATGCATACATACATACTTATAATATATACATATGTATGTAAACATATACACACATACTATATGTATGTACATACAAATATGGATATATGTGTACATACATACATAGAAACTTGCATGCATATACATACACACACATGCATGCACAAACACACATGTATACATACATAGAGGCATGCAAGCACAGATACATATAAATATATACTACATACACACACACACACACACGTGCACACGCACATGTGCACATACATGCACACGCACACACACATATTTCTTTCACATATTCATGTATCCAATTCTGAATATGCTTGTGCATAGAAAACTACAGATGCATATAAGTGAATTAGTGCAGAAACAATGCAGGTTAATAACTCCGAGAATGATTTATTACATTAAAGCTAATAGCTTTTGAAATTTGCAACTAACGGCAACCCTGCTTATCAATTTCTTCATATGAGGAATACCTGGATACCTACCTAAGTCAGTTTTAAGTACTGTGCATTTGGATATATTGGATTATATGCACTCATACACAAATGTGTGTGTGAGTATATCATTTCATACACACACCTGCACACATATCACAAATATATATATCTACACAAATTAATGAATGATAGAAGAACAGAAATTACATAATCACTCTCATTTGCTTACAGTTGTTTCTGCTATAAGAAGCAGTGCTTTCAGAGCTGAACGCTTGTACAAAATCCTATATATGGTTCTGAATGTAACCAACTCTATGTATCTAAATATATTCTGAAATAAACACACATGTCTGGAATGTTTTTGAACATAAATCTACTCGATCAGTGTCAATCTGGAGCTAAACAGAAGTGCTTCCATCAAAACAACACTGAAGAGACTGATATTTACTATGGTTAGTGGTCATTGCACTTTCAACAATTTGCTGAAAGTGCAATGACCACTAACCATAGTAAATATCAGTCTCTTCATTGTTGGACATATTTTTGATGGAAGCACTTCTGTTTAGCTCCAGATTGACCCTAATCAAGCAGATTTATGTTCAAAGACATTCCAGACATAACTGTCTAGTCTGGAATGTCTTTATTTGACAGGCATAGTGTATCCAAGTGTACCTTTTCTAACAGTTTTAATGATCATGTAGAGTTTCTATTGTTGGCTCCTGAAGGAAGGTAAATTTTATTTATATGATATATAGCAGTTTTGATTCTTTAGGATTTTTTGGAAATTTTAAGTAATGACTGAGTATGGTTGCATATTCAAGCGTCTGAAATGAGGTTTCTCTAAAGGATTTCTGGAGTAATGTTAACCAACAGGGTGCATGGCTAAGAGGTCAGAGAGTCTTTCCAGGTCAAGCTGCTACTTCTCTCCTCTAAAAGGTCACAGATCCGGTAACACAGACATGTTTTGAATGTCACAGGAAAGAACCACAAGACCAATGCTTCAAGCTGAGCCAACTGGTAGGAGATCCAGGGATAGACCAAGAATGAGATAGTAGGATAATATCCATAATCTCAGTTGTGACATCTGGGAACCCCCACTGGAAAGTGTAATGACAAAAATATATACAAGTGACAGAGGCAGTATTAACCCCAAAAAGTCATACATATCCCCACTTAAATGAAGATGATCTGTTAGAACAAACTATACTGCAGTAGATACCTGAGAACTCTAACCCCACAACCCTCCAAGGAACAGTGGGCAAACAAAATGGAGGAACAGCTTAAGGGTTCACACAAACTGCAGCAAACTATCTGAACCAGCATTATTGAGTTTAGATTATGGGTGCCACTTGTTATATGTGCCATATATTTGACTGGATTACATGAAAGTATTGGTCATGGCAGTAGTGTTAACACTGCAGTGCTATTGGTAGTAGATGTAACAACAGCTTACGTTGAAGATCTCTAATCAAGTTTCTTGTGATTGATTTTAAGCTGTTTCTGAAAAATGTGTAATTAAAGAGTCTATACTTTTTAAATGGTTACATCAAAGAAGAAGTAAAAAGTGATTCAATTCAAATTTAATTGGAACTTTTTATAAAATGGAATATTGATTTCTTACAGTGGCACAAGACCAGATCTGGAAAGGCAACATACATATGCGTATACATACATATATATATAATTATATATTTATATATATATATGCATATCTATCTATCTATCTATCTATCTATCTATCTATCTATCTATCTATCTGTCTATCTATCTACCAATCTCTCTTTCTCTCTCTCTCTCACATATTCTCTCTCTCTCACATATTCTCTCTCTCTCACATATTCTCTCTCTCTCACATATTCTCTCTCTCTCACATATTCTCTCTCTCACCTCTCTCTGACCTCTCTCTCTCTCTATGTATGTGCGTATATATATATATATATATATATATATATATATATATATATACATACACACACACACACACACATATATATATATGTATGTATGTATGTGGTTGATGCCAGTGCTGCCTGTGCTAGTGGCACATCATAAGCACCACTCAAGCATAGGTCAATGCCAGTGCCACCTGACTGGCTCCCAGTACCAGTGGTATGTAAAAAGC
>NC_142930.1:97031836-97049336 GCF_046866305.1 Octopus bimaculoides | reverse complement strand
GGAATGTTGTTTGATTGTAGGTCTGTTCAAAAGAGCTGAGCTCTTAAACAACAATAACAACAGCAATTCACATTATATATGTATTTTCTATATGTCACCAGTACAAACGTAGCTTCTGGTGATTCCAGAAAAAAATTAACTGGAATGAATGAATTCTGCTACGTCACCATCCTATGGACATTACTCTCATGCAGAATAAAGATAAACCTCATGGGAAAATATTACCTTGCTAGGAAACAAATGAATGTTAGTGATAGGAAGGGCATTCAACCATAGAAAAATCTGCCTCATTAAGCTTTGCCTGACCCATGCAAGTATGGAAAAGTAGATGTTAAAACAATGATGATGATGATGACGACGAGGATGATGGTGATGGTGATGATGCAGGATTGTATTAACATGTATGTATATAGACTCAACACTTACATTCACACAGACTCACATATGAATATCATGAATGTAAAAATTATATGGAAATCAATGAATTTATAAAACATTTAAGTCTACATTTCTATTAAATGTTGTCAATAGGTTGAGAAGAAAATGTGTATAGAATCAAAGTCAACTATTTCATCAATAATTTCAGTGATTATGTTGTTCTTGTGGTAAACTGAAATTTTGATGTAATTTTGTAATACCTAACTCTCTCTCTCTCTCTCTCTCTCTCTCTCTCTCTCTCATTGCATTATACACCCCTCCGCAATCTCTCTTTCTTTTCCTCATTTGTTCTTTTCATTGCTTCTACAATTTTTTCTTCTTTTTTTTCTTTCATCCCACTCTTTCTTGTGTTACTATTTTCTTTATTTCCTTTATTTTATACCTCCTGCTTTGCACCATTTATTCTTTCATATAAAACTTCAGTTTGTAACTAGTTCTATTTTTCAGTGTCAAATGATACGTTTGTAATTGCATTGTCTGTTAGTGGAACTGAAATGGAATTGAAAAACATTCAGTTTTGTCAAAAACAAAAAACAAAAAACAAAAAATAAAAATACATAGATTAAATAATAAAGAAATATAAAAATAAGCTGAAACTTTTTTGTATTGTTTTCTTTAGTTAAATCCGTTGCAAATTGGTGAATTAAGTAACACTTTCTACTACTAACCTTTAATAAGCTCCAATCTTAGAAGTTAAGAACATACAGTCACTTTCAAAATTACTATGTGCAGTCAAACGAAAAGGCTGATTTTTATTCTTCAGTATTGTAAGCAGTATGAGTCAATAGCAGATACTGAATCTATCAAGATAAGAAAAAAAAAGGAAGAAACAAACAAACAAACAAACAAGCAAGCAAACAAAGAGAGGAAAAAGAAAGTCGGAAGGAAGAAAGAAAAACGTCTAGAAATGTATTTAACACAATTATTCAAATGAACAACTAGATTCTTCTTTAATATACTTTTGGTAACTTGTAACCTAACACATACACACATACTGTTTCTTTCTGCTTCATAATAGAGAAATTGTTGAAGATGCAATAGTCGAATAGATAAGATGCCAGCTTCCAAAGATAATGTGTCAAGAGTGTGTGTGTTTACATTGGGGCCACATAGTGTGACTGAGAATAGTATTTAGTTCAAGCTATTCAGGTGAGCCTCATAGCAGTGGGGTAACTGCACTACACATTTTCATTTCATTACTGAAAGAATTGATGCATAGAAACTAAAGGATAATTAATTGATTTTAAAGACCAACAATGGGTGGTAAGCAATGGAATTCTTACATTCTTTTCATTTCCTGTAATTCAGACCAATTCATGGTCCCAGTAGACAAAATGGAAAAGATGTTGCTTGAGAAGATGGCAAGGGAGAAGTACTGGAACAGCCATGCTGACTTATAGGGCTTGCACTTGTGGATAGCCATGATAGTAGGTGCATGGATAACTGAATGGATTGGCTCCCTGAACAACCAGCTAAAAGGAGGTTTGCAGGTCATGTTCTGTCAAGGCATTTAATTCCCAATGGACTAGTCCACCTAGCTATACAGAATAACTGCAGGGTAGAATCAACTTACTGCTCTAAGTGGAGGCAGCATAATAAAATTGACAAGTGATTGTTGTTTAGCACCAGTTCAGTCCTGAATGAAGTGGAGGTGCAATGGCCCAGTGGTTAGGGCACTGGACTCACGGTCATAGGATCGTGGTTTCGATTCTCAGACCAGGCGTTGTGAGTGTTTATTGAGCAAAAACACCTAAAGCTCCATGAGGCTCCAGCAGGGGATGGTGGCGAACCCTGCTGTACTCTTTCACCACAACTTTCTCTCACTCTTACTTCCTGTTTCTGTTGTGCTTGTAATTCAAAAGGTCAGCCTTGTCACACTGTCATGCTGAATATCCCCTAGAACTACGTTAAGGGTATGCGTGTCTGTGGAGTGCTCAGCCACTTGCACGTTAATTTCACGAGCAGGCTGTTCCGTTGATCGGATCAACTGGAACCCTTGACCTAAGCGATGGAGTGCCAACAACAAGTCCTGAATGAAGAAACTTATGATAAAAAACATTCCAGATATGGCCATACCATCTTTTTTCCTACACTACATTGTCCAATAGGCTCTTTTTTTAATGATAAGATGATCAATAATATTTAAATTCTCCTTTTCACTGCACTGTCCAATGTATCATTCCTTCATTTTAAGATAGTAGGGTGTGATCTGAGAGAAAAAAGGCTGCTATTTCTGGCAGGTTGATAAACTACATAAAGGTTTTCTTGTTAACTTGACCAGTGGTTTGTTAACATATAATGCTAAGTCGACCTTCTGATTGAAGGAAGACTCTCTTTGCCAAAGATACATTACACAAAGTTGGTGTCTGCAATGGCATACCTTTAACCTAATGAGTTAAGAGATTCCTCACCTAATCACCAATCACAGATATAGTAAAGCTGAATCTGTTTGATAGCATAATTTAAATGCTGTTGTTGTCGAACACTGATTCAGTAGATCTATGATCAAAAGCATTCCAACTATGACCTTCCTATCTTTTATTGAGATATATCTAAGACAACATTAACTAATATATCTTTCCATAGTATATGATTTAAAAAAAATTTGGTTATTGTATCTAGTAGATTGAACAACTGTGTAGAGCCTCTCTCATTGGTTCATATAATCTAAGTGCATTATTTATCTTCCACTTAAAGTAGATGTTGTGTTCAAACACATTTATTTTAAAATTCATTATTGTTCTGGGAGTTTGAATCTTAGAGACATTTGCTTTTTTAAGGTTAATTCAGAGGAAGAAGAATATTATCCATGAACTTTGACTTTTGCAGTAACCTCTGAGAGTGGAAGGAGTAAATTATTCTTAGACTGAAAACATGGCCCAAATGGTTTGTTGTCACCAGTATGTGTGGTGGTGGTGGTGGTGGTGGTGGTGGGGGTACTCTATTTTTAGTTTATTTGGCTTAGCTTCCGTTGTAGGGATAAACTCTGCAGAACTAACTTTGTAATGCAAGTTCAGTTCCTAGTTGTAGCAATTTCACTTAGTTTGTTTATGCTTTTGGGAAAGATATGAATGTCACAAATTTTGTTTCTCAATTCCTTTAGCACCAGCAGAGTTGATGTCCCATTGATGGATATCAATGAAGCAAAATATCAAGCAACTGGCTGTATTTATTACCATGGAGTAATTATATATGTATATATCATTGCTGCTGCTGCTTCTTCTTCTTCTTCTTTTAAGATGCTGCCTTTAGTTGGACTGACAGGATTCAGTGGGTCAGAGGACTTCTTCATGCTCCAGTGTCTGCTTTGGCATGGTTTCTCTGGCTGGATTTCCTTCCTAACACTAACTATTTTTCAGAGTAGCTCACAAGACTAAGAATCCCCTTGGCTCGGTGGGGTTATATTTAAGAGAACTTTTCAAGTTTCTTCCCTTTTCTTTCTTTGTATAATTACTTTAACATTCTTCAAAAGATTCACCTAAAGATGCTCATAAATTATTGGACTTTTCAAAGCAATTAAATACAGTTAATAGATTCTAATGAACACAGAGGATATGACCTAATTAGAATAGATAACACTCAATGAGCTGACCAATTGTGATGCTGAGATTGTGAAAAATTTTTCAGATTCTGCTTCCTGTTGAAATGAAGAAAGAAAAAATAAAACAAAGTAAGAATATTCTGTACAATGGAGACTAATGAGAAATGTAACAATTTTCTTCAACCTATTGGCATTAAAATCAGCCATTTCTGACCAAAATATTCTACCTATTTTATGTTCAAACTGGCCAAATCTGGCCTCTCCCACCTAACCAACAATGTCATTCTAAAAGTAATGAATAACATCTTTGAAATGTCAAAAGTATGATGTAAGGCATGATAAATTCAAATCAATGTGAATAAATATGCATTATAGTTGACAGAGTAAGCCAAGAGCAGAATGTTAAATAATATTTGTTCAGAAGTTTGCTTCCCAACCACATGGTTCTGGGTTTGGTTCCATTGTGTGGCACATTGGACAAGTATCTTCTACTGTAACCAGGGGCCAACCAAAGCCTTGTGGGTGGATTTGGCAGACAGAAACTACCATTCATACACTATGAGTCAGTCCTGCCCACAAGAGCCAAAGCCGCATATATGCAAAATGAAATCATACACGAGTGACACATGTCATGACACAGCTGACAAAGCTTACATCATCAAATGCTTCCTCAGGAACATAATTCACAGTAGCTATTCTCCATTTTTAGCTAAACGATTGTGCTTAAACATTAACATGAGTAAACTATGTAAGAAGGCCCATAATCCAAAGTCAGAAATATGCTTCTTTAAACTGCCCTAATTTGATGACAGAACCACTGCAACTATACAACAATCTGCAGGGAGGGACTCCCCGAGGAAATTTCTGTTAAGGTATAACACCACAGGTAGCATCATGGGGTGCATACTATCCAATTGCCCCATCAATGACTTCAAAATGTGTTCAAGGGCCTATCTGGTATTTGAGGTAGTCTACAATAAATATGGGCATTCTATATTGGGTGTACAACCAGGAAATTGCACCTGTTTGAATAAAAGAATGTATGTCTACAGACTCTTCAATCAAAAAACACCAAAAAAAGTGCCAGATCCAGAATTTCAAGATATCTATCAGGACTACTCAGTGCAACAGGGCTAATCTCAGAACCATGGAAGCCCTCCTTATCAGCAAACTGAGACCAGCCATAAACAACAGGAAAGAACTTCATGAAGCAGACAGGTTACTATAGCAACACCATATCACCTTCTTCCCTCCTCCTTCTTTCTCCTTCCTTCATAGACATCTGATCAATGACCTTTTTCATCTCTCATTTTCCCAAATATCCTGAAGAAGGAGTCATAGCTCCGAAGTATAGATATATGAGGTAAAACTACAATTTTGTTTTGCTTTCTTTTCTTTTTGTAGTTTACTTTGTATCTTCTTGCATTGTTCTGTCCTTACACAACAAGTCTCTTTAAAGTGACATCATACAATGCTTCATCAAACTATTCCATTTTAATATGCATGTGTGAGTGTGTGTCTTTGTGCTTGTGCTTGTCTCCCAACATAACTTAATGACTGATATTGGTTTGTTTACATTCCTGTAACTTAGCAGTGTGGTAAAAGTGACAAGTAGAAAAGTACCAAATTAAAAAAAAAAAAAGTGCTGGGCTCAATTAGTTTGACTAAAAACCCCTCAAGGTTGTGCCCCAGCATGGTCACAGCCCACTGACTGAAACAAGTAAAAAAATAAAATAAAAGAATAAAATAAAAAGATTCTGAGAATTACTTAGAAAATAGATTTCATATGACTTAATGACTAACAGTTAGCAGATTTTTTTTTGTCTACTTCTAAGACACCTGTTTTATAAGTTCAAATATTACCAGGGATTAAAGACATTCGAGCAAAAGACATTCCAGCGAGATCATTGCCAGTGCTGCTGGACTGGCTCCTGTGCAGGTGGCAAGTAAAATACACCATTTTGAGCGTGGCCGTTGCCAGTACCACCTGACTGGCCTTTGTGCCGGTGGCACGTAAAAGCACCCACTACACTCTCTGAGTGGTTGGTGTTAGGAAGGGCATCCAGCTGTAGAAACTCTGCCAAATCAGATTGGAGCCTGGTGTAGCCATCTGGCTCACCAGTCCTTAGTCAAATCGTCCAACCCATGCTAGCATAGAAAGCAGACGTTAAACGAAGATGATGATGATGATGATGACAATACTGGGGTGAGAGAACCTTTATTTCTTTTGTGTCACTCCATAGTTGCTGTCACTTGGTAAAGTAGGGTGTGGGGGTGATACTATAAAACAAACCTATTGTATTTAATCCTATCCATCTCTATGTTTGTGAGTTTACATCTTACCTTACTCTTTTACTTGTTTCAGTCATTTGACTGCGGCCATGCTGGAGCACCACCTTTAGTCGAGCAAATCGACCCCAGGACTTATTCTTTGGGAGCCTAGTACTTATTCTATCGGTCTCTTTTGCCGAACTGCTAAGTTATGAGGATGTAAATACACCAGCATCAGGTGTCAAGTGATGTTGGGGGACAAACACAGACACACAAACATACACATACATACATATATATATATACATATACATATATACGATGGGCTTCTTTCAGTTTCCGTCTACCAAATCCACTCACAAGGCTTTGGTCGGCCCAAGGCTATAGTAGAAGACACTTGCCCAAGGTGCCACGGAGTGGGACTGAACCCAGAATCGTGTGGTTGGTAAGCAAGCTACTTACCACACAGCCACTCCCGCACCTTAACATTGCTTATCAATTCTCCAGGGATGTAAAAATAAGTGTTTTCACTGTATTTGATTTAATCAATAATGTTTTACCTTCCCACCTCACCGCTGCAGAATTAGCCTCATGTTTTGTCCAAGGAAATCAATATGATAATTGTTAGAGTGTTTTGTTTTTAATGACTGGATTATTTTTTAATATTTGTTGTTTAACCATTAGAACAATTTTAATGAAAGATTTTTACATTATGAAAAAATGACATATTCTATTCCATATGCTTTCTCATTTTTATCAATATGTTTATCTTCATTTTTGATGTAGCTTAATATTTCCAAGAATACTGATGTAAAATCTTGGGAAAGTAAATCAAAACATATTTATATGATGAACATCATAGTTAATGTGACATATGAGATTTGATGTAATACAGCTCAGTTTCTTTCCAACCAGTATGAACAGAAAACGCAGAAAACATTCATAGTTTTTATCCTTGTCCATGTTATAAAGCTGTATCAAAATACTTTTAAAAAACAAGCAAAAACAAAGAAACAAATAAACAAACAAAAATACCATTATTTGATGCTTTTTCTCAAGAGTTGGCTATCTCATATAAAAGTTCATATATTTGGTCTGAAAAGCAAAATGAACTGGATAAAATGGTAATGTACCACTCATAGACTGTGAGTTCAAATCCACTGCAGGCATTTTTCTGTGTTTCTAAGCAAGTCATTTTATTCTACATTGCTTCAGTTCATCTAGCTGTCAAAAATATGCACAAGATTTCCTGGGAAAATATCCATCTTGTAGAAAGATATTGCTGAGAATGAAAGGTCAAAGAAATTGTCTGTTTGTCATGCCAACATGAGAAATATCATTGTCCTCATCTGACATCACTGCTGCTGCTACTACCAACAACATCATTGACATCATCATCTACAACTTGCATTTACAATAGGTATAACAACAGATGTACTTTATTTTCTGTTCTATCAATAGTGTCCTAAGTTCGTTAACAGGTCTTGACCATGATTTTGGAAGGATTCTTAGCAGAGGGCTCATTTATTTGTTTAATGTCTGTGAATGGAAAAACAGATAGTTATTTTGTTATGTATATGTTGAGGTTCAAAGCAAAGCAAGAAGGAAATGTGAATGTTTTTTAGCAGGAGTACCACAGAGTCATTTGGGTAAAATTGTGTTTGGCCAGACGATTTTCATAAGTCAATAGAATTGACTTATTTGTTGAAGGAAATTATAGGCTTCACTTGTGTGAGGAATGTTAAAAGACTAAAGTTACCAACTTAGCTGATTCATTTGCTGCCAGTGGCTGCCATTAGAGAAAAAGAAAAGCTTCAATCAGTTAACTGACTAAAATATCAGAGGATTCAGAAGGTAAGAGGCATTGTGTTGCAGGAGAATGTAGAGTATATTGCTTCTGTAGTACAATGGATGCAGTGGCTGTATTGCATGGGTTAAAGACTAAGAAACAAATCAAGCATATTTGGTCTTCTGATATATCTGCCAATTATATAGGTGGGTACAGAGACTAGCTGGTACATATAGCTTAAAATAGGAAATTGTCTGGCTTCTGCACCAGTAGTTTTGGCATGTTAAATACAATGTCCCCTCTAATTTTTGGCTGTGAGATGCCCAGAAATTTTCTATGTGCAAACTTTGTCTTCCTTTGCAAAGTATGTGTACATCCATGTGAGTAACCAATGCTCAAATTTCTCCAGTTAAAAGAATAATTTGATTTCATCTTGAAACCTGTGTGTGCACATTTTTATCCTTTAAGCAATAGTTGTAAAATGTGCACTACACACAAGCACACAACTTAGAAGGAATACTGGTTATATACATTGAATTATGATGATTTCAGTGAGATATGAGGTGAAATAGATGTCTTCAATGCAGAGAGTGAGACAACCAAATAGCTGACAGTGATATATAAGCTGTAGATGAACTTAGAGCAATAGATTAGTGAAACTTTGAACTAAAGTAACTAGAATACATTGTTACTTATGGCCATGTGAGAGGTGAGTGGTGAAAATAGTGGATTCTATGTATGTTGGAGGTAGAGAAGGAGAGATGTGTCACATATTTTCAACAGTTAAAAACAATTTTTTTTCTCTCAAACTGTTAGTTCCAGGACGTCAGATCATAGTTCTCCATATGGCATATGAACTTTTCCAAACTCATGAATATCATTAATTTCATACAGCTTAGGACTGGTTGTTACAAATATCTAATAATATAGCAATATACCTCATAAATGAACCAACAAGGAAGTCTCTATGTAGTTATAAAAACCTGTCAGAAATAGAAACCAAATTTACCTTAAACTGCATTTACCTGTTTTAAAAATAAACTAAAAGATACATTGGATAATGAAGTCCAAGATACACTGGCTGTTTGAGAATACTTTTGTTTATCAAAATACTTTTAGAGTGCTTTTGATTAGCAGTCTGTTTCATAAAGGTTGATCTGAGGCTAAACAACTCACAAATTCTGACTTATGACTCTCTAAAAATATTCAATGTTATTTCAAAAATTTATGCTTTACATTCCATTATTATTTAGTCTGAGCAGGACAGACAGAGCTAAAATCATAGGACCCGAATAAATGCCAGCAGTGATTCCTGATGGACCGGGGGCTTTTCTTGACTTCACATCCTTAATTGCTTTATCTACCAGGGTGCTATCGATTTGGGTAACTGGTCCCTCTACTGGGTCAACAATTGGCAGGCTCTCCTCCTCCCATTCATTCTCTATGTTCAGCAGCCTTTCATAATGGCTTCTCCAAGCCTCATTCTTTGCAGAATCCTTAAAAGCAAGTGCACCATCATCTATTCGAATGAAGGTGCATGGCTCAGTGGTTAGAGCATGAAGCTTACGATCATGAAGTTGTGAGTTCGATTCCCGGACCATGCTGCTTGTTGTGTTCTTGAGCAAGACACTTTATTCCATGTTGCTCCAGTTCACTCAGTTATAGAAATGAGTTGCAATGTTACTGGTGCCAAGCTGTATCGGCCTTTGCTTTTCCCTTGGATAACATCAGTGGCATGAAGAGGAGAAGTTGGTACGCATGGGCGACTGCTAGTCTTCCATAAAAACAACCCTAGGTTGTGTGTTCACCGGTGAGGCGACTTTCCACCCAGACTTGTACCCCGGAGGGGAACCTCTTAGGTGCACCCATGGTCATTCATGACTAACAGTCGAATTAGAGTTATATTAAAGTAATATATATATATATATATATATATATATATATATATATATATATATATATATATATATATATATATATATATACTAGCAGAGATACCTGACATTGCTTGGGATTAAAATGGCATAGTTTGTATATTTATTACAGGTATATTGTAACAAGTGATACTGAAAAGTGCAGCATTGACAACAAAACATTTGTGGAGTAAATAATGGGCTAATTTGACTAAGTGACATGTCAATCGTCTGTTTGAAGTATTCCAGGCTCTAACTTGTCTTAGAAAATTGAGGGTGGTGGGTATGTGCATGCCTTTGCTGATCTTGAGAAAGTCTCATCTCACTTCTCTCTTGACACTTCATCTGATGTACTGCAGCATGCTTTTGCTGATCTTGAAAAAGTCTCCTCTTAGTCCTGTCTTGAGACTCCATTTGACGTGCTGCAGCATGCATTTGCTGATCTTGGGAAAGTCTCACTTCCCTTCTGTATTGAGACTCCATCTGAAGTGCTGCAGCATGCCTTTGCTGACGTTGGCAAAGTCTCATCTCCTTTCTCTATTGAGACTCCATTAATTTAAGGCTAAATATGTAATTATAAATACCTTGTAACTTTGCAACTGCTGCAATAATTATGAATTAGTAATTGAACAGTAAATGTGCCTTGTTATATATCTTGGATCTGCCACCTAATTGTTTTTTGTCAAGTGTTTTACCTCCAGCTGTTCATTATGTCAGTTAGCATACACTGACACACCATTCTGCTGTTATGGCAGTAAAGACGGAAAGTTGCCAATTCGTAATGTTGCTCACATTATGATATGAATTATTCATTTATTTGTCACAGTAGAATTAAAAGTGAAAGAATAAAAGTGAAACAATATTATATGACTTTACAATATAGATCTTATTCTTTCACTTTTGACACGTAATACTGAACCAGTACCAATGTTATATTGTTTTAATCTAAAATGAAAAAACAAATACATGTTGACACTCACGGGGTCTGATACTATTACTTTGTAAAATTTGATTTGATTTGGTTGAGTCATTTGAAAATGCATAGAGAACAGACAGAGAAAGAATTTTATATATATATATAGTCAAGGAAGTCAATTTGTAGATAGAACTTACAAACCTTGTTTGAGCGTATAAAGCTCTAGGAGAAAATAGCTTGAGTGAAAAAACTTGAGCCATGAAAGTGCATGACTGGCAGCTCCCATCAAACTGTCCAACCCATGCCAGTATGGAAAACAAATGTTAAATGATGATGATATTTATTTAGGACAAAAGACGGAGGGCTTCTTCAGTAGAAGTGGAGAATAAGGTAGTGAACTACAGTTGTAATTTATATTCTAAATAAAAGGAGTTTTTACTTTATTAGGAGTAGTAATATGACGAAGGAGTAATATGATAAGGGTCAGGTAAATAAATTCAAAGGTAGGCAAAAGATGGTGAGCAAGTGAGAAAGAACAAAGAAAGAATATATAGAAATAAATAAAATATGTGCACATTACCAAGATGTCAAGTATGTGAAAATAGCTGATAGGAAGGATCCAAGATCATTCAGTATGGGAGAGCAGAAAACCATGCTGCTTTCATGGAAAACATTTGTCCTCAGCTGCCTGGACTACTGTTCACAATTATGGTTGTCACACAGTATTAAACAGCAGAACTAGAACCACTGTTTACGAAAAGATTGTGTCAAAGCAAGTTACTGGGGGATGTTGAAAGTGCTTAAACTCTATTCACTACAGAGAGAAATGGGAAAGGTATACAATGGTGTTCTATATTTAAGAGATGAGGAATTATGTACATTATTTACAATTGATGGATATTTGTCCTCATCTTTGTTGTTAACACAATGTCTCGGCTGATATACCCTCCAGCCTTCATCAGGTGTCTTGGGGAAATTTCGAGCCTGGGTTCTCATTCCTAAGGTATTTTTCGATGTCGTTGTTATTATTATTATTATTATTATTCAGGTCACTGCCTGGAATTGAACTCGGAATCTTGGGGTTAGTAGCCCGCACTCTTAACCATTACGCCATATGCCTTAAGATTCTGAGTTCGATTCCAGGCAGTGACCTGAATAATAATAATAATAATAATAATAATAACAACAACAACATCAAAAAATACCTTAGGAATGAGAAACCAGGTTCGAAATTTCCCCAAGCCACCTGATGAAGGCTAGAATGTATATCAGCCGAAACATGTTAACAACATACAAGATGAAGATAGCTATCTGTCAATTGTAAATAATATAAATGATGTATATACGATGGTCTATATACATAGAAGACCCTTTAAGGGCTTGCATCAAAGTTCAGTATTTAGAAATATACCAATCCAAAAAGTAGTCATTGCTTCATAGACCCATAAGTTCTACCTTCCCCTTGGAAAGTCAGGACCTTGTTCTACAATAGACCAATGTTCAAAGGCCCATAGCATCAAAACAAACTGAGCAATCTACATGAAATGGATACAAATGTATTCAAAAGGCATCTGGATAATTTACATTATGAGGGCAGCAGCATTAAATTCCCTCTTTCACCAAAAGCTAAGTACTGTAGAAAAGTACTAATTGCAGGGGCATGGCTTCAGCATGGTCACAGCTGTTGGGCTGGAAATAATAAAAGAATAAACGAAATTTTGCAAACTGGAATTCAAAACCATGTGGTTACAAAGTGAATCTTGTAAGCACATACACAAAGTGAGCCTTGTAAACACACGCACACAAACACACACACACACACACACACACACACAAACTTACACTTCAGCCTTAGCTGCAACATACACACATGCACACAAATACAAGAAGGAGGTAGGGAAGATAGAGAGAGAGAGAGAAGGTTGAGAAAGAAAATAAACAAGACAACAAGCAAAAAGAAAAGAAAAAAAAAACAATTCATGAAGTGTGAAGTAGTTGAACTCGCGATGCCTGATTGATATTTTAAAATGTTTTTTTTTAAATTTTTTTATTTCATAACCAATCAAAAATATAAAAAATTAAGCATTTTACTCTTCAATTAGGAATTATTATAATTTGCAGACACAAAAATAAAAAAAAATAAAAAATAAAGGAATTACAATACACAATGTATATAAGTGTATGTATGCCTCATATATATATATATATATATATATGCATAAATAATCACATGTATATATAATAATATATATACATATGCATATTTTGGGAGTGTTTTAAGTGTTATGTGTATATATATATACATATATTATGTATATGTACTTTATATATATATATATATATATATATATATATATATATATATATATATATATATATATATATATATATATATATACATATATATATATATATATATATATACATACATATATATATATATATATACATACATACATACATACATACACACACACACAAATGCATTTATGTGTTCATATACATGCACACACAGGCATGACAGAGTACTGAATGTTTATATCATGCTTAATGATAGCTTTTAATTTATATATATATATATATATATATATATATATATACACACACACACAGATACATATAGACACACACTTTATATATATATATATATATATATATAATGTGTATATATATATACATACATATACACATAAACGAACATACAAGAAATATTTACAAATGTATTTACATACAAATGTATGTAACTGACAGAAGAAAGTTTTCAAAAACAATTTTAAGCACAGTCAACTGGGAGGAAAAAAAATAAATATTTTGGCAAATTTCTAACAAGAATTACAGAGGTTTAATTTAAATATACAGCCATTAGTTATAGCAGCGCAATTGACCTGCGTATGTTTGCACATACATACACACACACTCCTATAGTATGTATATGTGCATGTGTGTGTCTGTGTGTATTATACATGCATACATTTATTTACATACACATATTAACTACATCCATTTCTACATACATACACATAATAGTGTTTATATGTGTGTGTGAATATATGTTTTTGTGTGTATATGTGTCTGTATATATATATATATATATATGTCTGTATATATATATATATATATATATATATATATATATATATATATATATATATATATATATATATATATATAATATGTATCTATATGTGTGTGTGTGTGAGTATACTTATATATATATTTATATACACATAAATATTTGTAACATGTAAGCAAATACAACCTGTTGCATGTTCAGGTTGTTGGCAGCTAAACCAGCATCTTCACCAAAGACCTAACATTTACTGCAGATGTGAATACCGAGTTTGTGTTTAGTGTGAGATACCTCACCCCATAGGTAGATAGTTGCTCTTTAGTTTTGATTGACAAACTATATAGATGGAAAATCATTATATGAAAGACTCAGTTTCTATATGTATGTATATTTTGAATGTGGGCATAAAGAGGCTCAGGTTTGTCACTGGATATGCAGTAAAAATTCCAAAATCAAATCAATTGTGGGTCTCCCCTTATTGGAAAAATTTATGAGAAAGCTCTCTAATATATAATCTGAGGCTGAGAATAGTAATCAGCCTTCTTACTGTTGCTTGTCATTGGTTATTCAACTATAAGTACTGAGAAAATGACATACATATTGTACAAATGAATGCCACTGTAATTCAATAATAAACCAATGTGTCATCACAGGACGGCTATCATCTGATAAGATGAAGCAATTACCATACACACACTTGCACACATACACATGTACACACAATAGTCATTTTGACTGTCAGTCAAAATCTGATGAAGGGAATGTTCTGCAATGCAAGATGTTAAGATATAAAATTATTATCATTACTATTAATAATAATTCTTTCTACTCTAGGCACAAGGCCTGAAATTTTGAAGGAAGGGGATAGTTGGTTACACTAACGCTAGTGCTTAACTGGTACTTATTTTATAGTCCCTGAAGAGATGAAAGGCAAAGTTGACCGTGGCAGGAATTGAGCTTAAGATATAATGAGTTGAAAGAAATGCAACTAAGCATTTTGTTCAGCATGATAACAAATCTGCCAGTTCGCTGCCTTAATAATAATAATAATGGTTTCAAATTTTGCCTCAAGGGCAGCAATTTTGGGGTAGGGAATGAGTTGATTACATCGACACCAGGGTTCAACTGGTACTTATGTTATTGATCCCAAAAGGATGAAAGGCAAAGTCAACCTTGATGGAATTTGAACTCAGAATGTAGCGATAGGCAAAGTATTTTGCCTGGTGTGCTAATGATTCTGCCAGCTCACCACCTTAATAATAATAATTATATATATTGTTATATTGTTGACCACTTCACCCAGCTTTCAGAGAGAGAGTAAGTATTGGATCAAATTGTTCCAGTCACAAACCATATTCTGCATGTTGACTTGATTTGCCTTGACATTGTAACCAAACTCTGGTTTTGAGTAATGCCTGATACTGTGTAACAGACTACGCCATAAGTTCATCATGCACCAGTTATTCACTATCAAGTGAAGTGGACATCTGAAATATACTCTTCTTTATACATAGGCAGACACATCTATAATTGTGAATATACTGCATGCACACAAACACATAAATTTATATACATTGTATATTATATACACTCATCCACATATATATCTCTGTAACAATTTATCATACGTACATGCACAGTCACTCATATGTAAACATACAGGAATATATATATATGTTTACACACACACACATATATATGTATGTATGTATATATGTTCAATTTAGAACTTTTTTTATTGAGAATTTCCCATATTTCCTTTAAGTTCCTTTTTATTTGGTTTGGAACAACAACTCTCCTAAATCCAGTGGTCTAAGATTCCAAGACCTTCACAATTTTATCTTTAAATGAAATTGTTGTAATGGCATATAGTCCATGCTTTCTGTGGTAACTCACAAATGGTCTTAGGAACAATTTTATAAGTGATAAAATTTTTAATATTGGATTTAAAATTATGTAGCAGTAAGTATTGGCATATTCTATGATGTGCATGTGCATGTGTGTGTGTGTGTGTGTGTGTGTGTGTATGTGCGGTTATGTATGATTAATTTAGGCTTATGTTTGATTATTAGTAAAGATAAGATATTTGATTAATGTCTCGTATTATGTCATGCTGATGATTTCTAAAAAGAAATACTGCTTTACATGATTACCACTGACAAAAAAATTTTAAGGACTTTGTTTTAAGTTAGCAACAGCAATAAAATGAAGTATGTATATTTCATGCATCTTTTTCCTTATTCCTTAAGCTCAAATTCAAACTTCTAATTCTGTTAAATATTATGAAGAAATGATTACCCCATCCTACCCCTTGTATTAACTATCTATTAGGGAACTTCACATGTTTTTCGATAATTAATATTTTTGTGGAATTCTGTATCAAATTATTGTGTTGTTAACTAGTGTTCTTCTCTTCAGTTTTGTGTGCTCTACTAGTTAATCTGATGTGCACTTTGAGTAATAAAATTTGCAACTTTCATGCTTACATTGAACTATGCATATTACAGTGATTGTCTGAAGTACATTCTGTTGTTTGTTAGGTTCTGGTATTATTGTAATATATTCTGACTATGATTTGGTGGTTAGGTTTGGTACATTTCAAAACCAGAATACATTTGATTCTTATAGTGCTTGGTTTGTGTATTTTTAGTGGTTATTGCATCTGCTGTACAGTGTGAGTGAATTTGTTTTTGTATTGGTCTATGACCAGGTCTACTGATCCATTAGGATAATCATTATATAAGGCCTGTCTTAGATATAAGATTTCATTATTTAAAACTTTTATTAATGGATAAAAATTGAAATGTTCTTCAAAGAAAAGATCTAGCTATTGTGCATTTGTTATAAGCATTTGTTAGCTTTTTGTGGGTATGTAAACTGTGATATATGTTATTTCATATTGCTATGTTTATATCTAAGATTGGGTTGGTATTAAGATCTGAATTTATGTTGGAGGTATCTTAGAATGTAAATGTAATAGAAAAATATGAACCTAAATTATACAGATATATCACACATAAATATATATATATATATATACCATGATATCATGAAATCTACCAGGATTTATCTTTCTATGAGTTTAATTCTTGCATTGAGGACTTTATCAATCATAAAATTATTTCCAAGGCTGTTTGCAATTTACTGCAAAATGCTTCTACAAGTTTAATATGAAAATGAAATTGTGAAGGTTTCAAAACATAATCCCAGTGGACTTAGGAACATAACCATTTAAAATCAAACATGAGCATAAATGTATTGTAATTATATATTTGAATGAAAAGCCTTTCTCTGTACAAATATTATAAGTGACATAAATATCAGAGATGCTTTGCCCCAAGCAGAAACTGAAGAGGTTACTTAAATGTTAATGATACCATCTCTTGGTTCTCGGTGGTAACTAAAGTAAACCACATTGCTGGGAATTCTTCTCATTTACAAGAGGTATTGCAGGGTCATGAGCTTTTCTTCATTTTAAATTGAACTAAAGGAGTAACCCAATATGAACAAAACAAGACAATGTATTTTTGTTAACAGGAGTTAAGACAAAGAAATTACAGAT
>NC_142930.1:96519336-96549336 GCF_046866305.1 Octopus bimaculoides | reverse complement strand
GAAAGAAACAGATTTAAGGAGATTAAAAGCTTACCTGCACAGTGACCAGCCACATAGCAGATTCAGAAAATGTATTATCAACTCCTTAAATCTACTAATCAGTGAAACCATAATTTCAAATCTGACTTTGAATTTCTTAGAGTTAACCAGAACTTATTTTCCAGCATGCTATAAATATCATAAGCCATTCAATAAAAATACTACAAAAGTCAATGATAGCTGCACAACAAATGTCAGTAATATCATAAAAGCAAACTCTGCAGATATAATAAGAGTAATACACACACATATGAATACACACACTCTCTTTCTTTCTCTCTCTCTCTCTCTCTCACACACACACATTTACATAAACATGTATGCATACATACATACATATATATATATATATATATATATATATATATATATATATATATATATATATATGTATGTATGTATGTATGTATATATATATGTGTATATATATATGTATAATACATGTAAATTTATAACTTCATCATACCGTATATATTTACCCATTATATGTTATATCATAATGTACGTTTACGTATCATAATGTTTTAACTTTAATTGTCATATTTTTATACAACTTAGAAATCATGCATATTTATAAATATTTTTTTAATAAATATTTTGAACATTCATGACTCTCTCAACAACAACAACGGAGGAGGAGGAAAAGAGAGAGATCTCTCTCTCAACAACAACAACGGAGGAGGAGGAAAAGAGAGAGATTTGATTCTTTAAAGAATTGAACACACATATTGTATCTTGCGTTGGACATATGGTATTATTCCTGTGATTTTCCACCCTTATGTATCCATTTTTACTATAAGATGAATTCTAGCTCATGCTGAGCACTTCAACTCTAGCCGTCTTTATGTACTGTTATATTAACAATACATAATTATACAAAAATTACAGTTATATATATATATATATATATATATATATATATACACACATATATATATACACATATATATATACATATATATACACACATGTATATATATATATATACATACAATCATGAGGTAGTCAGTTCAATTCCTGGACTGCGTTGTGTGTTGTGTTCTTGAGCAAGACATTTTATTTCATGTTGCTCCAGTTCACTCAACTGTAGAAATGAGTTGTGATGTCATTGGTGTCAAGTTGTATCAGCCTTTGCCGTTTCTTTGGATAACGTTGTGATGGCTTGGAGAGGGGAGGCTGGTATGCATGGGTGACTGCTAGTCTTCCATAAACAACATTGCCCAGACTTGTGCTTCAGAGGGGAACTTTCTAGGTGCATGTGCGTGAGAAGACCCGGCAAGCCAAGTGAGATTGTTGCCAGTGCCCCTGGACTGGCTCTTGTGCGGGTGGCACATAAGATGTACCATCCTGAGCGTGACCGTTGCCAGTACCGCCTGACTGGCCTTGTTGGGTTTTCGAGCGAGATCGTTGCCAGTGCCCCTGGACTGGCTCTTGTACGGGTGGCACATAAAAGACACCATTTCGAGTGTGGCCGTTTTCGTGCGGGTGACACGTAAAAGCACCCACTACACTCTCTGAGTGGTTGGCGTTAGGAAGGGCATCCAGCTGTAGAAACTCTGCCAAATTAGATTGGAGTCTGGTGTAGCCATCCGGTTGCACCAGTCCTCAGTCAAATCGTCCAACCCATGCTAGCATGGAAAGCGGACGTTAAACGATGATGATGATGATGATGATGATATATATACAATTAAAAGGGTAAAGGTTTATCAATTTATTAATTTATTAATAAATCAACAATTAATAATTTTTACCAAGCCCTTCGGTATGTAAACACCATTATCGGTGGAGAACTTATTTAAAAGTTCTTATACATTTATAAACATAATTAAGGGATCAGCAAACATTTGCTTCACCACATACCGAAGTTCAGAAATAGTAGCTAAAAAAGCCTGAGACTCCAACAGATAGCATTACTTGTAACTCACAAAGGCAAAAACAAGAAGAAAAAACAAATGAAAACTAACCATTCGAAGTTAATCATAGACGCGTCGAATTTACTACTAGAGTATCATACCGATGAAGGAAATTGAGTATTATCGCTCATAATCCAGAAACTTCGAATGGTTAGTTTTCATTTGTTTTTTCTTCTTGTTTTTTGCCTTTGTGAGTTACAAGTAATGCTATCTGTTGGAGTCTCAGGCTTTTTTAGCTGCTATTTCTGAACTTCGGTATGTGGTGAAGCAAATGTTTGCTGATCCCTTAATTATGTATATATATATATATATATATATATATATATATATATATATATATATATATATACAAATACATATATGTATATATACACATACACAAATACATATGTGTATACACACAAATATACAGGTATATATATCATCATTATCATGTATTATATGTGTGGATGTGAATGTATATATATAGCACTTCTCAAGTGTCGTGAAGGAAACATTTAGACTTTGAGTCACTGCAACCTCTGCCATTAGTGGGTTCTATTTATCTTGTTTGTTGTACCAAACACACACACACACACACACACACACACACACACACACACACACACACACACACACACACAACTGATCTACCAAGCTCATTGAATTAGCATAAGAGTGGCTGAGTATACTAGAGAAAACCTTTATGCACTTCTCAAGCGAAATCAGTGTCAATGTACCAAGGTTGGACTTTTGAGTTACAGATACAATCCCTCTGACAGGCTTCCACACAGTAGCCATCTACCCAATTTCACTCACTGGCTAAGGGCCAACCGACAGCTATAGAAAATGGTGCTTATCAAAGATGCCATGCACTAAAATCAACACATGATTGCGAAGCCAACTTCTCAACCATTTGGCCATAGTCCACTTATACATATGCAGTAAGGTTTTTGGTAAGCTTTTGGAGTATGAGTGCTTTAATGCTTTTATTATTTTCAAAATAAATTTGTATAAAAGCAGTTTATTTCAATGACTGGTGACAAAAGTGTTAAAGGCATCAACTACATTTGTATGAATATATGATACAAATATACTCTCTCTCTCTCTCTCTCTCTCTATGTGTGAGGTGAAAGTTTTGAAGAATGATATATACTGACAGTTACGAAAATCTATGGGAGAAAGATTGTGGTTAATTCCCAGAATGTTTAATCTTAAAGCAGAGATGACAAAAGATTGAGACAAGTGACAATGTATTCTATATCAGACCCATTATTGTTGTTGTTGTCAAGGCAGTGAGTTAGCAGAATCATTAGCATGCTGGTCAAAATTTTTAGTGGCATTACGTCCATCTTAATGTTCTTGGTTCAAACCTTGTCTTTCATCCAAAAGGGGTCGATAAAATAATTAACAGTCGAGCACTGGCATCAATGTAATCAACCATCCCCCTTCCCACAAAACATCAGGCCTTGTGCTTATAGTAGAAAAAATTATCTTTATCATTATTATTAAGGCAGTGAGATGTTGAGTCGTTACTGTGCCAGAAGAAATGTTTAGTAGTTTTCTTCCAACTTTACATTCTGAATTCAAATTCCAATGATGTTGACTTTGCCTTTCGTTCTCCTGGGGTTAGCAAAATATGTACCAGCTGAGTACTAGGGCCGATGTAATTGGCTTTCCCTTCCCCTGAAAAAAACTGTAGGCCCTATGCCAAAATTTGAGACCTTTATTATTATTATTGATGATGAAGATGGCAAGAGAAGGAGGAGATCTATTGAAACTACTGATATTAATTTTATGCAGTAAACTCAAGTGGTATGATTCAAATATTCACCATGTTTAGCAAGCCCCAAACAAACTTAGTCATTGTAAAAACTAAAGAATTTATCAATAGAAAGTTTTCAGGAATTCAGTGACATTAACAAAGAGGGTGAAAAAAAGCAAAATTCTTCATTCAGACTGTAAGCAATAATTAGAAAGATATTCAATAAAGCAAAATTTATTCTATGAATGCCTTTTGAAATGATATGCAGGAAAAAAGTAGGAGAATGACTCCATAGATTATAAAGTTGTCATCTACAGGCAGTGCTTTGTTAAATCTTGAATACTAATTCAAGACCAGCAACAAGAGGAATCATACTAGCAGTTGTTCTCTTATCAGTATGCACTACAAAGATCAAGTAACAGTAGTTAGAGTAAAAAAATTGGAGAAGGAAGAAGCAGAGATTATATATAGAATTATTTGAAGTAAATGTTGTAATTAATACAGAAGCTGATGAAGCTAAGAATAGTTGAATAACGCTTTGAATAGCTGGTGTTTGACATCAAAGAATGTTACTGTGCAAAAAAAAATATAAAACAATTTGTCAGAGGAATACTCAACAGAATTAGTAGACCAATAAACAAAATAACTTCTCATAGTTTGTCATGTATCTTTACATTCTTCACACTATCAGTCTAAATCTCACACAGGTTCTCTTTGTCCTTCATTCACAGATCAATAAAAATAAGTGGCAGTTGATAAAATAAGAACTGGAGTTGATGTTAATGAACTATAATCTAGATGGTGGTGCCCCAGTATGGTCACAGTTCAATCACTGAAACCAGTAAAAAAATATCGGTATTTTCTGGCTTACAGAAGAAAGAGCAGTGCTTATAACCTATGCAAAGCCTTTGACGTTGGTTGGCAAGAGGAGAGGAAAACCATGAGGAACAGGTACAGTTCATCAGAGAGATTTCCATATAGTTTTTGCCTACCCAATTTCATCCATAAATCTTTGATTGACTCTTAGATTACAGTAGAAAACATTTGACTCAAGGTTTTGCACAGTTTGATCTCAAACCTGGAACCAATTAATTATAAAATGAACTTCTTAATATGATGGCCATGTTTGCATCCACATAACAGAATCAGATGAGAACCGAGTCAGAAGTTCATTAGATCATAAACAGCTTTAGTTTAACACAACCAAGAAATAATAAACCTTAGCAAAAGCAATAAACAAAATAGCCTTTCATTGTTGACTTTTAAATTATTTCCTTTCAAAATTGCATGTAAGAATCTAATAACATGAAAATATAAGATGAAAAATCCATACCTGAATGAGTCAATTAATAAAATGAGAGAATCTTTCTCATGGTGTATGCTATGTGTATCATGAGTTTAATATCATCTAACACTGCTTTTCATCAAAAGATAATCTGGACCCAATAGTAACATAGACTAAAATGACTGAAAGGATGTGGTTTGGGGCAGGACTTGAATAATTTGATTGTCTTGTGAACTAAGGCAGTGTAGAGTGTAGTATTCTGTCCAGATATACAACCGAATGTCAGTCAAGCCAATGAGAAAGAATCTAAATAATTGCTAGACCTGCTAAAAATCACAACCAAATATCATTCAACTAACACTCTTCTATCTTAATAAAAGTTAAAACATTTAAAACATGAGTCAACACAGTCCTAGATATATCAAAAGACATGTTGGTCATAATTAGAATTCTTTGCTTGATCTGGAATGATTTGAGACTTCACAACAACTGCAAAAAATGCCAGTAATTAATTCAGTTTTATAACCCATGAAGTAGAGTGAAATACAATATTAACCTGGCACCTCACACTCATAAGTAAAAGAACTCTTGTAAATTAATGCCATAATAAAATGCACCTTGTACATTATATATGGGTTGGTATTATGAAAGATGTCCAGAAAAATAATAAATAAGTGAAAGATGAATATATAGTGCCTGTGTGTATTTGGCTAGGAAAAAAATTTTTTTAATGACCATCCTGAAATATAACAATCTGTGATTCAACACATGACTTCACATCAGGAATCTTGCAAAACAAATTCATAAACATAAAATTTTCCAGTTCAAATACCTCTAAAGAAATTATGCAGGTCAGATCATGATTTTAATATAGTGGGGTTTCATTCAGAATTTGTACAATCAGAATTTTATTAATCAAAGTGTTTATTTTTCTGTAGGTAATAAGAATTAATTGCCTGGTTGTGTATGTTGAGCAGTAAGCGAAGAAGTGCTAAACATTACACTGGAGAACATACAAATTAATTCTTTAAAGAATGGTCATTTTAATCTTTCTCTAAAATGAATTTAAAATCTCATTTATTTGTCGTGTGTTCCTTTCAAGAGAAAACACCTCAAGTAAATGAGACCCAACTTGATTGAAATTATGATCCTTTGGTTGTCACACCTGAATATTCTCTTTCAAAATTATGATATTAATACTATTTTAGAACAAAACTGAATCTACTTTCTTTCAATAGAATTAAATAATTCACATGTTCCACAGTGTTATGCAAATTGTTTTCCCATATAATAACAGAAAAAAACATACTGCAGAAGATCAACATAATCTACAAAGTTCTGATTACAAAAATGCAAAGACTCTAAAATTATAAGAAAAGGAGTGAGGGGCAATAGGATGCATGGGATATACGTGTTTTCTCTTCTTAAAGGACTAGCACTGCTAGTGAAGAACACTTCATCTGGATTTCAAATTTCGGCACAAGCTCAGCAGTTTCAGGGGAGGAGGTAAGTCGATTACATCAAACCCACTACTCAACTGGTACCTATTTTATTGACCCTGAAAGGATAAACTGCAAAGTTGACCTCAGTAGAATTTGAACTCAGTACATGAAGACAGATAAAATGCCACTAAATATTTTGCTCAGCATGCTAACGATTTTGCCAGCTCACTGCCTTAAGAACACTTAATATTATTTTATTATTCGTTATTAGTACTGTCATCTTTACTTATGCCACAGTCTTGGCATTGATGTCTGTTAATTCCCCTTCAATAGTAGTTATCCGATGTAAGGTTAAAAAACTTTTTGCTATTGACTAAAAGCAAAGACAATACAAATGAGTAGTGTCAATGATCTCAGCCAAGTTATTCAAAAAGGTAATTTTTATCAAATACAGTTTTCTTGATAATGAATGAGAATAGAGCAGGGGATTAACTCTGGTGATGATGATATTTTCATGATGGTGATATTTGGTGACAACAGAAATTATGTTAATGTATTTTAATTTAATTAAACCATTGATGATAAATTCAAAAGACTGGTCTTCTATTTTATTCTTTACAAATCAGATACACATTAAACACATTAAGAAATTAAGTGTTTACTTCAAATCTACTGCTTCAACAAGAAAGCTGTCTGAATCCTAATTGAAATTGACCACTCATGTATCACTTGAAAATTAGTTCTGGATAGTGTCAAGTACTTTAGGATATTATTTAAACTATTCTATATAAACATGAATTTCAGCTAGTCTTCTGTATTTAAAATTAAATCTCACTTTAGGCAATCTAATCTTCATGTTTCCATTATACTCATAATTTTCCCACTTTGACTTTTACACATCTATGTTCAAAAATCAGTGTTTTATTTCAGCAGCATCTAATTTATGTTGCTCAGAAAGACTTTGATAAAAGTGAGATTATTATCCTAAATAATAGTAAAGCTTGTGACAGGCTCTTACCTAATAGTCTATTGAGAAAACTTCTGACATGCAATTAAAACTGATCTTTTCTGTCAGAAAGTGTCTTATTTACTATTCCATGTTTGTGTTGATTACACTTTTAATATCTACATCTGCATTTCTTTTTAGTCTGAAATAGTTTGCTTTTTTATGACTGAACGTCTTCCTACCACTTGCAACTCTATCAGACACTAATAACATTACCTTATAACTCACTCTATCATTTCTGTCCCATATAGTGTCTGTATCTTACAGATTCCTGAATATCAACAGTGTTATGTATTAATCATCATCATCATCATCATCATGATTTAATGTCCATTTTCCAGACTAGCATGTGTTAGACGGTTTGATTGGAGCTGTCCGCTTTCACATGGTTTCTGCATCTGGATGCCTTACCCAATGCTGATACATTACAGAGTGCATTGCAAAGAATACTCCCTTTCATCATGTGGCACCAGCACTAGCGAGGTCACTGAGTAACTTGCAAGGCAAGACCCCTTGACTGAGGGTGGGGGAGTAATACTGGGGGAGATGACTTTATGTTAAAATATGGCAAATATTAAACATATACTTGAATGGACATAAAAATCTTACCAGCCTAGGTGAGCCTGCAAAGGCTTTGAATGCTGCCTCTCTTTCTAGGATTACAGACTATAATATGAGCTATAAGATCACCCAAAGTACAGAAAATAACATGTGAACAGAAATTTAAAAAATTAAAGAAATTATTATTAAAACCTGCTATAAATCAAAATATTCTACATTAAAGAACAAATAAAACAGAAATTTAGGTTAGTCTTAATTATTTTAATTCTGAACTAAATTGTAAGCGGTGAAAGTATTAAAATAAATCAACAATCTATGAAATTGGTTTAGTATTTTTTAAACAGAATGCTTAGATTGACAAAACAAAAATTAAAATGAATAAAATATGAGCCACCCACTTTTTGTTCACTTAATGTTCACTTTACATATCTAACAAAACATTCTAGTCTACTCGATCAAGGCTGACTTAGGCTTGAATAATAACAATAACCAAAACATTTTGTTTAAAGAACTTAAACACCTATTTAAAGTTCAATTACAGTTTAAGCATCATTAAAAAGGAAATAAAATCTAGATTAAATCTGTAAACTATTTAAAGAATGAGTGTCTGATACCAAAATGTTTTTACAAGTTTTAGCCATCAATAAAACAAAATAAGGGATATTAATTCATGAACAAAAATTAGTAACATTTTTCATTAGTTTTTACATCCATTTTCCATGGTTGGGTGAGTGGAATGGTTTATTGGAAGGAACATTTGTTTTCACAGCTGGATACCCTTCCTACTGCTAACCAATTACTCATGAAATAAAGAGCAAGGCTGGTTCTTTTTGTTCTGTCAGATAAAACTGAAGCAAGCAGAGTTAGCTGATTTGCTGAAGGGCACATGACAATAACAATAGAACCATTAGAATTTTTAACTATATACTCCAAAGTCCAGCACATTAATCTTCTCATCCATGAATTCCACAACAAACCAAATTATTTACATAGGATATTTCCAATTATCAGGAAGAACCCGTAAAAAGCAATAACAGACAAAAGATGTGTGTGTTTGTGTGTGTGTGTGTGTGTGTACACATACAGGGGTTGGACAAAATAATGGAAACACCTAGCATCATAATTTTGAATATCTATAAAAGCATCAAAAGCTTGTTTATTTTTATGTTTCATGATTTATTATTAGTGTTGCTTAATATGTTTTTGCTAAAGTTGCTGTTTCTTTTCAGATATCATCAGAAAAAGGTAATTAAAATTCATTAAAATGACAGATCTATCAGACTTTCAAAGAGGTCAAATTGTTGGTGCTCATATGGCAGGCGCTAGTGTAATGAAAACAGCCAAAATGTTTGGTGTACCAAGAAGCACTGTTTTGAAAGTAATGACAGCCTTTGAGAAAGAGGAAAAAACCTCTTCATCAAAACAAAACTCCGCAAGAAAACCAAAATTTTCAGATAGGGACTGTTGGACTCTTACATGAATTGTTAGAAAGGATCACAAAAGTACAGCTCCCAAAACTACTGCAGAGCTTAATGACCACCTTGAGAACCCAGTTTCAACAAAAACTGTTCACCGGAAGCTGCACAAAGCCGAATTTCATGGGTGGGCTGCAATCAGAAAACCACTACTTTCAAAAACAAACATTGCAAAGCATTTAGAGTGGAGTAAAAACCTACAGAATTGGTCCCTAGAGCAGTGGAAGAATGTTATTTTCTCAGATGAGTCATCCTTTAGCTTATTTCCGACCACCAGCCGAGTATATGTGTGGAGAAAGCCAAAAGAAGCATTTGACCCAGACTGCTTTCTTCCAACTGTTAAACATGGAAGAGGATCTGTGATGATCTGGGGAGACTATATCTTGGAAATTTGCCAGCCCAATGGTTTCCCTTCATGGTAGAATTAATAGTCAAGACTATTTAAGCATTTTATCTGATCAAATTCATCCTATGGTTGTGGAACTGTTTCCAGAAGGAAATGCAATCTTTCAGGATGATAATGCACCAATTCACACAGCTAAAGGAACATTCTAGTGAAGTTGAACATCTTATCTGGCCACCACAGTCCCCAGATCTCAATATTATTGAACATTTATGGTGCATTTTAGAAAAACAAGTAAAGAGTCAATATCCTCCACCATCATCACTACAAGAACTGGAGACTTTTAGCTGAAGAATGGACAAAAATTGCTCTGGAAACAATTCAAACTTTATACGAGTCCATACCTTGTAGAATCCAAGCTGTAATTATTGCCAAAGGCGGTCCTACCCCATATTAAAATAAATTTGTCTGAAATTTTAAGGTGTTTCCATTATTTTGTCCAACCCCGTACATATGCACAGGCATGATCATTGGCCATAAAGCTCTCTTCTTAGCCATTCGGATTCAGGTTCAGTTTTACTACACATCATCTTAGTTAAGTGCCTTCTATTCTAGCCCCAGGGAATTTGTTTGATGGAAACTCTCTCTCTCTCTCTCTCTCTCTCTCTCTCTCTCTCTATCTATCTATCTATCTATCTATCTATCTTTCTCTCTCTCTCTCTCTCTCTCTCTCTCTCTCTCTCTCTCTCTCTCTCTCTCTCTCTGCATGTGTGTGCATCTGCATGTGAGTGTGTGTATGTAACTGTTTATTAGCAACACTGAGCTATGGCTACAGATGGTGATATCAACATTTGCAACTCTGCTACAAGCAACAACACCACCATTTGTGACTAGGCTGAAATTGTCTATATTTTTTGGCAACAAATTATCCATAGATTTGTACTTTTGAATTTCTCCACAATAAAAATATCCCTCACTTGTAAAACAATTAAGGGTTATTGATAGGGAGAGTTCCCAACAGTAAAAATCCTGCTTCAAATACATCACCAGTCAAAGCATGCTAGCATGGAAAAGCAGGCATTAAACAAACAAATGAGAGAAATCATTAAAATGAGAAAAGCAAACAATCTCAGATTATCAAAGCTAGTAATATTAATTTAAAGTCTATATACATGTTGAATTGACACAGCATCATTAATACAATAATACTATTTTGATGAAATTCATATTATAGATTATTATACATTAACAAAAATTTAAAGAGTGGAAACTGATTTCTATACATGCACACACGCTTACACATATATAAAAATATATTCTGTGGCAAAGATTGACATGAAAAGGTATATAAAATCTTCAAGTATAATTGACATTTCTAAATTCTATTTATAAAATGTGTATATGGGTGTGTGATTGGAGCAAGGATGTTATCATATAATGTGATTGACACAAATCCAGCAAGTTCAGGGGAAAGGCTAAGTCAATTACATTGATCTAAGTACTCAGCTGGTTCTTATTTTATCAACCCTGAAAGGATGAAAAGCAAAGTTGGCCTCAGCAGAATTTGAACTCAGAACCTGAAGACAGATCAAATGCTAAGCATTTTGTCCAGCATGCTAATGATTCTGCCAGCTTGCTACCTTATTATCATATATATATATATATATATATATATATATATATATATAGAGAGAGAGAGAGAGAGAGAGAGAGAGAGAGAGAGAGAGAGTGTGTTTAGATGTATGCATGTGTATACTTTTTGGGATGTGCTGTTCTTATCCATGTGCATCTATATCATCTGCCCTATTACATCAATTGAATGTATTCTGTAAATTGCAAGCTAGTCAAGAGAATGTCAGTCTTTAATCCATCAATATAATTAACCAGGCTCTTCATCAATGCAATTATGTGAAATTCAGAACACTGCTAATCACTAATTCATATTACAATAAAACTAACAATAGGAGTGATAAATTTGCAATTACAGTAACATAAAGTAAAACAGAAAGTTAATTGTTCACTTACAATGTAAGATTATGATAAATATTCACCAACATTAAATCAAAATGATTTCATTTGTATAGAAGTGGAGAATATAGTTGATGCAGCAGAATCATTATGTGAAAGGTACTTAATTTATTTCATCAAACTCAAGTAGAACGGAAATCAAAAGCAACACCATTAGGCTTTTAAACCAAGTGGCACGTGTAAAGACATTTGAGCGAGATCATTGCCAGTGCCACTGGACTGGCTCCTGTGCAGGTGGCATGTAAAATACACCACTTTGAGCATGGCTGTTGCTAGTACCGCCTGACTGGCCTTCGTGCCGGTGGCACGTAAAAGCACCTACTACACTCTCGGAGTGGTTGGTGTTAGGAAGGGCATCCAGCTGTAGAAACTCTGCTAGATCAGACTGGAGCCTGGTGCAGCCATCTGGTTCACCAGTCCTCAATCAAATCGTCCAACCCATGCTAGCATGGAGAGCGGACGTTAAATGATGATGATGATGATGATGAACTTCATTGCACGAAACATGATGTCACAAGACCCCTTGACAGGTTTTATAGTATTGTTGCCAAAAATGTTAGTCTCAACTTCACAAAACACACAGCTTTCTTCTCTTTCTTTATTTTACCACAGCTACAGCACCCTTTACTCCTCTTAACTAGCTAGTTTCATACAACATCAACACAACCCTATTAAAAAATTTGTCTTTTTTCTGTTAGAGTAACCCATCCCTCAAATCACAGATTAATTATTACTTCCATTCTTTCTTCCTAAGAACACCAGCCCTCTGGAATTCCCATTCCATACACATTTATCACTGCAGAAATCACCAGTTTCAGAGGACCTGCAAAAGTTATGTCCAGAACTTCTTCCAGACTACACCAGAAAACAAAGAGAAATAGTTCTACAACCACCATGTTGTATGTTCTTCAACAATGCACATAATTCAGCTTGAGCCACTGATTTAAACCAGGTTCCACTCTTACTTTACAGTTTATTATTTAGAATTAGGAAGGGTATCCAAATGTAAAAACAGATCCAACTATAAAACAAGTGTAAAGCCAGCCCAGATGTACAAGTATAAAAATAGATTTAAAACAATAAACAATAGAAATGAAGAATAACTTTATATTCATCAATGAGCCTAAAGGGATTTTCTCCCATATGTTGATGAATTTCCAATATTTTCAAGCTTGTCTAGTTTCCATTATTTCTGATCAAGATTTTGTCACTTAGTGTAGATAGTATGCTATAATTAATATTAATGATATCAGCACTACAAATATCACAATTATCATTAACAGTATTGTCATAACAACCATAATTTATTTCATCAACCTTATTTGTCCTAGTTCATGGAGAAACAATACAATTAATAAAACTCAAACAGTGATTGTATTTCTCTCAATCAGCAGCAACTCATAATCTTTATTTGAGATACACTTCTCCATTTTCTATAGGCAATAATAGTGCAGCCAGTACATACTTTGATGTCACTAAAGAAATAGGATATAGCAAAAACAACAAAATGCACTCTTTGATTTATATAATTGAATGAGTCATGGTGTATTACATAATTTAACCAGAATATTCTATTTGCTCTATAGTATTTCAAAGCAATATTAATTGTACTAACACCTCACAAGCCTCCCCTATAAACCATATAAAAACAGCCTTTTAAGATATCTCAGATATTGAAAAATAAATTACATCTTATAAATTAAAGTTAAAGGATCAGAAAAATATCAATATAAAGTTGAAATCCAAATTTTCATTGCTCATTAGTGCCTATTATTTTTAATGAAAATTTCGACATAAATCATTATTTTAATAATAATTTAAATGATTTGTTAGCAACATATTGAGTGAAAAATCAGTATGGATTGGAAATTTCCCCATCCTCACCACATCAAGAACTGCATGTCAATGATAAATCCTATTCTATTTCATGCAATTTTGATATTAATAAATTCAATCCTGATATTTTACTCCATTTCATAATCCACCAAAACAATCACAAGCATAAATTAAGCACTTTTCTGTTGCTAGGAAACACACTGCTTGTCTATTTTATTTAGCTATTTTGTAAAACAGTTACTTTTCAAAACTAATGCTATGGTTATTAAAATATGCTTAGTTCTGAATTTGTAAAACATAGAATGAAGAAGAAAAAAAAAGAACTCATTTTATGAAAACAGTGAGTGTAAAATAAAAGAAGTAAAAAAAAAGGCCAGAAAATGCAGTTAACATTTAAATTTGAAGAAGCAATAAAGAACATAGTCGATGCATCAGACTCTAGCCATTTTTCACATCAAATTAATAGAAAAACATAGTCAGATGTCAAAAATTTATAAGTTTGTTTTAACCAAATTCTTTTCTGTCAATACTTCAATGGCCACTGCATCTTGTAGCTAGCTGGTCTCAGGATATTTTCACTCAGGCACTCCCAGCTCATCTTTCTTCTCATTATCCATATTGAGTCCAATCCCTAGGCTGTTCATACAGTCCTTCTTCCCAAGAACTGAGGCCTTCTAGAATTGCCTCCCTGCACTTGCCTTTTATGTAGTCATCAACTTATAACAGTTTAAGCAGATCTTTGACAATATCAATGTCAGAGATTTAGAGGGTTTATGAAGTCTATGGGCACTGTTCCTTCTTCCAGATATAGCTGAAAAAATCAAATCTTATTTATATCTATCCATACAAATTATCAGTAGCTAGAGGTAATCAAAACAGCCTAAGAACACAGATTCTTTTCTCTGGATTCGCTATTCCTTCCTCTTTTTCCTCATCTCTGAACTTTCTTCCAGTATCTGACCAAGAGCTATGCTCGAAATGTCATATTTTTACACCTATTTTTCCATCAGATACTTTCACTGAGTGTATCAGTTTTATCTTCACTGTGTACACCCATTTGATTTTGTTGCCATTTTCTTTCTCTTTCTGTTCTTGAATTTACCTAAATCATATATTGCTTGGGTTTTTACTTGTTTCTGTTGCCTGAAAATTATTTTCTAAGGTTGTAAAATTATTTCTACTAAAGATATATTGTAGAACAAGTTAATAGTGGTGAACATAGTATAGATATGTTACTATTTAGAACAAACCGTGTTAGCTAAAAGGTAAATATATGCACTGCTAGTGTAGTGTAAGTCTATCAGCAAGATCTAGCAACAAGATTCCACCACCTGAAACAGTAAAGCAACTAGAACACTGCCTTATCTGTCCAAGCATTATATTTTGAAAAATATCATAAATTATCTCAGGGGAAAAATCAGTTATCAAGACTGCTTCTTAATGGGTACTATCAAAAATATGGGGATAGGGAATAGAGGAAAAATATCAAGGTATGATAAATCATCTACTTTTACTGTATACTGCCTCAGATCAAAATTTTGTTCCACTGTATGTTGTTGTTGTTGTTGTTGTTATTGTTGAATATGACTTCTATTATTAGTCAGTGTAGGAATAGTAGTAACTATAATGTTTGCAAGCCCTTCCAGCCTGAAGAGACTGAAGGGATTGAATTCAGTTTGAACACATGTAGGTTGATGTCTGCAGACAAAATATGGCAAGGAGGAATTATAGAATGGTGTGAAGTAAATTGTTTGGTGCCAGACAGAGTCAAAGGGCAAGACACAATAGGAATGATGAAAGACAAGGTGAATGTGTAAAATGAACATGGGTAGAATATATGTGTATGTAGTTAGTTTAGAAGAACAAAAGTAGTTGTAGTAGAAGAGTCACTGTGAGTTTGTAGTTGTAGCACATTTGTAACTGTGTGTTTACTAATCAGCTAAACTGACTCCTTTTGGATGTAGTTTAAGACATTTGCGTGTATAACAGCAGTAGCACAGTCTTAGATATGTGAGCATAACTCCAATTTGTGTCATATTTGAGCTTTGTAGAGGATCAGCAACTGATTGGGAACATGTTAATAGATATTTACATTTCTCTTTTTTAACTTTGTACAGCTCTTCCAAGAAAATGTTTAAAAAGAAAAAAAAATTCAAAAGCTTCTTTGATAAAGCATGCTATAAATTGCATCAGCTTTTTTTTTTAAAAAAATAATAATATATAGAATTTCATCTGGAACTAATAAAAATATTTAAGACAAAACAGAATTAGATGTTTACTTACAATTTCTGAAATACCAGAAGAAACCAGGATTTCGATAATAACAAAAGATATTTTCTTACCTGCAAAAATTAAACAAAAATAATATGTAGTTAGCTTTGATAAGAACTATGAAAAAAAACTTATTTTATATTTACATGTGATTAAAAATTTATTTCTTTTGATGTCATTTGACACAAATAAATAATAATGATTTTTCTTATAAATTAGATTAAACACTAATTCATATTTACAATCATAACAATGTATCAATTCATTCAGAAGACATATAAGTAAGCACATACATGAGTTACCCACCTTATCCAATCAAATATCAAAACGAAAGTGAAATTGGCTTGATCAAAAAAAAATTTTTTTTTATTCTATAAATTGCATATAAAAATGGACATAAATAGCAAAAAAAAAAAGCATTAGGTGGTAGTAGAATCTAGAATCTATAAAAAGTGATAACATCCACAAATATGCCCTTTGAACAACTCTAATTTAATGACATTTTAATAAATTAATGATATAGACTAAATGTTTGATTAGTAATTTTACACTCTTGTTTTTCATGATCTAATAACCTTATCACATTTTTTAACAAACTGATAAATTTTGTTAAAAACTGTTTACATTAGACAGAGTAGAGTTCAACTATTATGGTCTCAGTTTACCTTACTGCTAAATTTTCATTTTAATAACAATCTATAAACTTCTCACTCAAACTGAAAATAATACAACACTTCAGAAAACACTCGAAGCATATTTTTCTACAACACTAAATAAAGATTCTATCCAAATATTAGCAACACTAAGCCAAACAAATACTTCCTTCACCATTATAATCAAGGAGAATATCCACTAGCTATAGAGCTAAACTAGTTTCTTTTTCCTATGATACAAAAGTGAATTGAAATAATTCTCTTGAAAATAAGTTTGTGTGAGGGAGGGCAATACAATAAGTTTATTTGTTTTAGTCTTAGTAAAGGAGTTATGCTAAGAGTCATCTGAGAAGATGAATGATATTGACCATTTAATTGAATCTAATCTGAAATGTAATTTTCTATACAAAAAACAAGAGAAGTTTTCTCTTCGTGAATTTGTAGAGACATTGACATAACTGATAAAATATTTTTAATTCAAATCCAATGAGATTTCCCTCAGAGCACACAAAAGGTGAGATCTTTTTTTTTTTTTTTTTTCAAACAAGAAGATGTTCATGTTCTTAGGAAGGAAAATAGAGAATAATGGAATAATGCAATGTCAGTGTCATCATTATGAGTTGTTTTCTCAAATGGTAGCATGGGTTGGATAGATCTGCACTATTGCACAATGGCAATTTGTTACTTCTCTCAGGGTCAGTCAAGGGTTGTTTCTCAACGTTCTCTGTCACAAATTAAGCATGAAGCTGTAAAGAAGTCAGGTCTAATAAGCAGAGAACTTCTCAAGTGCATTGACAAAACAGCTGTGTCCAGAACTACCTGATGTTATCTTCTGAAAAGGTTGGTAAACCAGTGACATCAGTTAAAGGCCTCCTTTATACAAAACACACATACAAAATTATCTGAAATGGGCAGAAGAATACATGAGGGTCAATTTTTCAAAAGTTTTACTTATAGACAAAACTTATGCAACCCTTGATGGACTTGATGGTTGGAGCAAGGGATGGATTGTAAATGGACAAGATCATCATCAACACTTGAGACACCAGCAACGGGGAAGGAGATATCATGACTTGGGCAGGTATTACTGGAAGCATTATGGTTGGTCCTTGGAAAGTGCCTGACAGTGTTAAAAAGACTGCAGATGCTTACATAGCCTTTATGAGAGAGCACTTTGAACCTTGGTTAAAAAATCAAAGGATCATCTTCAAGACAGCCATAATATTCATGCAAGATAATGTGGCCTTGCATTCAGCAAAGAAAACTACAGAGTATCTGCAACAATTAGGCTTCTGTGGCTCTTGAAAGGTGAAGTGGCCTGCCTGTTCCCCTGACTTAAAGCCAACAGAAGACTTGTGGAGTATTCTTAAGTGATGAGTTTATGAGAATCAACGCCAATTTAGGAGCAAGGATGAACTGAGGTAGGCATTAATGGATGTGTCCCATGGTATAACATCAGAGGAAATCCAGAAATTAGCATGTTCCATGGACCAACACCTTTTCCAACTTATTTCAAACAAACACTCTATATCCCCTACTAACCAGCTCACATATCACTTTTGAACGCTGTTTATTTGTTTATTTCTTCCATGTTTATGACAGTATGTGTTCATTTCAGTATGTACATCAAATGATTAACTTGGTGTTTTCTTGTTTACATGAGTTTTAATTACAACTTGCTGATAGTTAGACACAATGAAAATTTATGTAAATTTTGATAAATAGCCATAGTTTCTGTGTTTCTGTGTTGTTTTACAGAACCTTACCTTTTTTACACACTACATGCAATATAATTGTTGCCACCATTCTGTGAAAATTTCACTGAATTTCAATAAGTAGTTTTCAATGAAATTTTTAAAATGTTACATCATTAATAATTTGAAACACAGTGTATGTATATGTGTATATATATATATATATATATATATAATTTTTTTTCTCCGTGTTTTTCTCCTTGTCTCCGTATTCTTTCTGTTGAAGAGCGTAGCTCAAAACGTCAAAGACTTTCCGTATTCCCGAGCGTCATACTAATACATCCTTTTGTTATTTACACCACCTGTCCTCGTCTGTTGTTGTTTTTTCGTACATTATCCCATATATATATATATATATTAATGATCAAAAAGGAGCACTCTGTGAATTGAATGTTATGATCCACTAAGCATGTTAGAAGTCTTGAGGCTTATAACATGCCTACTGGATCATATCTTGCATTCTGTGAATCCATGTTATAACATGCCTACTGGGTCATATATTACATTCATCAAGTGCTCTTTTTGATCATTTTTTAAGTATAACTAGATAAGTGATCTTCCTTGGTTATTGGAATACTATATTAGCCAAGCTCCTACATGAAGTGCTGATGAGGTAATAATTGCCAGTTATATATATAACGAAATAGAAGGGGATATAGCATCATACAACGTGGAAGACAATTGGAGATTTCTGCGGGACAACCTGTTGAAAGCCACCGACCAGATTTGTGGGTGGTGTAAGGTCCCCTCCCAACCCAGAGTAACGTGGTGGTGGAACAAGGAGGTAGACAGGGCTATTAGACAAAAGAAACAAGCTTGGAAGGACTGGAAGAACGGTGGTAGCAGGGAATTGTACCAATGTGCCAGAAGGGAGGCTAGGCGACAGGTTTATTTAGCCAGAGGGGAAGCAGATAAGGAAAGATTTGCCAATGTTCTGCGCCGTGAGGACCAAAGACTCGAGGTATTTCGGGTTGCAAGACAGTGTAGGAGAGAGAATAGTGATGTTGTAGGAGAGAAATGTGTTCGCATGGATGATGGTACGCTTGCATTAAATGAGGATGCAAAGAAAGAGGTCTGGAGATGCCACTACGATAGATTGCTTAATAAAGAGAATGAATGGGAGAAAGAGAGCCTGCCTTATGTCGACCCAATAGAGGGACCAGCTATCCGAGTTGATAGTACCAGGGTAGATAAAGCAATTAAGAGTATGAAGACCGGGAAAGCCCCCGGCCCATCAGGAATCACTGCAGAGATGCTCAAAATATCTGGCAGTGTTGGCTATAGCCTAGTCACCCGTATTACGAACCAGGTGATACACGAAGGAGTCATACCCTATGACTGGTGTAGCAGCATCATAGTCAACTGCTACAAAGGTAAAGGGGACGCTTTAGATACAAATAATTACAGAGGCATCAAGCTGTTAGATCAGGTTATGAAAGTTACAGAGAGGGTCATAGCCCAACTAATTAGGGAGCGAATCAATTTAGATGAGATGCAGTTTGGGTTCGTGCCAGGTAAAAGCACTACTGATGCCTTATTTCTAGTGAGACAGTTGCAAGAGAAATACCTAGCCAAGGATAAACCTCTGTACCTGGCTTTCGTTGACATGGAGAAAGCCTTTGACAGGGTCCCCCGATCCCTTATCTGGTGGTCAATGAGGAAACTTGGGATAGAAGAATGGCTAGTGAGAGCTGTGCGAGCCATGTACAGAGATGCGGCCAGTAAGGTGAGGGTTGGAAATGAGTACAGCAATGAATTCCGGGTAGAGGTAGGGGTCCACCAAGGTTCCGTCCTCAGCCCCCTATTATTTACCATAGTCCTCCAGGCAATCACAGAGGAGTTCAAGACAGGTTGCCCCTGGGAGCTCCTCTATGCTGATGACCTTGCCCTAATTGCGGAGTCACTATCAGAACTAGAGGAGAAGTTTCAGGTGTGGAAGCAAGGTCTAGAATTGAAGGGCCTTAGAGTCAACCTAGCTAAAACCAAAATCCTAATAAGTAGGAAGGTAGATAAAACACAAACCCCTTCAGGTAGATGGCCCTGCTCAGTATGTAGAAAAGGAGTAGGTAGTAACTCTATAAGATGTACCCGGTGCAAGCTATGGACACATAAGAGGTGCAGCAACATCAAAGGCAGGTTAACTAGCAAGTTAGTTTTTGTTTGTGGCAGATGTTCAGGTGCAATAAAGACTGCAAACAAACAGGAAACAACTTCTAACTCATTCCAGGGTGAAAAACTAGAGGTAGTCGATAGCTTCCGCTATCTGGGCGACCAAGTTAGTAGTGGGGGTGGGTGCGCTGAAAGTGTAGCTGCTAGAATAAGAATAGCCTGGGCAAAGTTTAGAGAGCTCTTACCCCTGCTGGCGACAAAGGGACTCTCACTCAGAGTAAAAGGCAGACTGTATGACGCATGCGTACGAACAACCATGCTACATGGCAGTGAAACATGGGCTGTAACTGCTGAGGACATACGTAAGCTCGCAAGGAATGAAGCCAGTATGCTCCGTTGGATGTGTAATGTCAATGTGAATACCCGTCAGAGTGTAAGTATCTTGAGAGAAAAGCTGAACATTAGAAGCATCAGTTGTGGCGTGCAAGAGAGACGATTGCGCTGGTATGGACATGTGGTGAGAATGGAGGAGGATAGCTGCGTGAAAAAGTGCCACACCCTAACAGTTGAGGGAACCCGTGGAAGAGGTAGGCCCAGGAAGACCTGGGCTGAGGTGGTGAGGCAAGACCTTCGTACATTGGGCCTCACCGAGGCGATGACTACGGACCGAGACCTTTGGAAATGGGCTGTGCGTGAGAAGACCCGGCAAGCCAAGTAAGATCGTTGCCAGTGCCCCTGGACTGGTTCTTGTGCGGGTGGCACATGAGATGCACCATTTTGAGCGTGGCCGTTGCCAGTACCGCCTGACTGGCTCCTGTAGGATTTTCGAGCGAGATCGTTGCCAGTGCCCCTGGACTGGCTTGTGCGGGTGGCACATAAAAGACACCATTTCGAGCGTGGCCGTTTTCGTGCGGGTGACACGTAAAAGCACCCACTACACTCTCTGAGTGGTTGGCGTTAGGAAGGGCATCCAGCTGTAGAAACTCTGCCAAATCAGACTGGAGCCTGGTGTTGCCATCCGGTTTCACCAGTCCTCAGTCAAATCGTCCAACCCATGCTAGCATGGAAAGCGGACGTTAAACGATGATGATGATGATGATGTATATATATATATATATATATACACACACACATACACACATACATATATCATCATCATCATTTAACGTCTGTTTTCCATGCTAGCATGGGTTGGATGATTTGATTGGCAACTGGCAAGCCAGGAGGCCGCACTAGGCTCCAATCTGATCTGGCAGTGTTTCTACAGCTGGATGCCCTTCCTAACGCCAACCACTCTGAGAGTGTAGTGGGTGTTATTTACATGCCACTGGCATCGGTCACATTCAGATGGTGCTTTTTACACGCTACCGGCACAGGAGCCAGTTGGAGCGGGGAAGCTGCATTGACCATGTTCGGATGGTGCTTATTACATTCCACCAGCATGGGAAGCCAGTGAGGTGGCACTAGCAACGACCAATGCATGCATAGTGCTTATTGCGTGCCACTAACACGGGAGCCAGTCAGGCAGCACTGGCATCACTCACAACTACAATTCCATTTCATTGTGATTTGATTTGATTTTGATTTTAATTGACTCAATTAAAATCCTCAAGCATGGGAAGTTGCTCGACGATTCAAAAGTACGTTTTAAATGGGCTGCTTATGCAACACTGATGTGGGTTATGGCTGTGATCTCATTTTACTTGCTGGGTCTTCTCAATCACAGCATATCTCCAGAGGTCTCAGTCTTTTGTCATTGCCTCTGTGAGGCCCAGTGTTTGAAGGTCATGCTTCACCACCTCATCCCATGTCTTCTTGGGTCTCCCTCTACCACAGGTTCCTTCCACTGTTAGGGTGTGACACTTTTCCACACAGCTCTCCTCATCCATATGCAGCACATGACAAGCACAGTCGTCTTTCTTGCACACCACATCTGATGCTTCTTATGTCCAACATTTCTCTCAGGGCGCTTACACTCTGTAGCATGTGCACACTGACATTACACATCCAGCGGATCATACTAACTTCATTTCTTTCAAGCCTACGTATTTCTTCAGCAGTCATGGCCCATGTTTTACTATTGTGTAGCATAGCAGTTCGCACGCATACATCATACAATCTACATTTCACTCTGAGCGAGAGGCTCTTTTGTCACCAGTAGAGGTAGGAACATTCTGAACTTTGCCCAGGCTATTCTTATTCTAGTGGCAATGCTCTCCGAGCATCCATCCCTACTACAGACTTGGTCACCTAGGTAGCAGAAGCTATCAACTATTTCTAGTTTTTCCCCCTGGCATGTGATGGAATCAGTTTTCTGAGCATCTGTGGTGTTTATTGCCCCTGTGCATCTGCTGCACACAAAGGCAATCTTCCCAGTTAACCTTCCTTTGATATTGCTGCACCTCTTATGTGTCCATAGCTTACACTGGGTACATCTTATGGAGTTTCTACCAACACCTTTTCCACAGATCAAGCAGGGCCACCTATCTGAAGGGGTTTGTGATGTGTTTGCCTTCCTACTTTGGTTTTTGCAACATTGACTCTAAGCCCCTGCGATTCTAAACCTTGCTTTCACACCTGAAATTTCTTCTCTAGTTCTGGTAGTGATTATACTATGAGAGCAAGGTCATCAGAATAGAGGGGCTCCCAGGGGCAACCTGTCTTGAATTTCTCTGTTATTACCTGAAGGACTATGGTGAATAGGGGGCGGCTGAGGGCTGATCCTTGGTGAACTCCTACTTCTACCTGCAATTCTTCACTATACTCATTGCCGCACCTTACATTACTAACAGCATCTCTGTACAGCTCTTATTAACCACTCGTCTATCCCCAATTTTTACATCGCCCACCAGATGAGGGATCAAGGGACTCTGTCAAAGGCTTTCTCCAAGTCAACAAAAGTCAAGCAGAGGGGTTTATCTTTGGCTTGGTATTTCTCCTGCAGTTGCTGTACCAGGAATATAGTATCAGTAGTGCTTACACACACACACACACAGACGTGCACAGAGACACACACACTCACACTATTCTGACCTCTAAGACCAGTCCCCAAAACCACTGAACCATGACACACTAGCCCAGAAACAAAAAATTCCTTTTGATTACACATTGCTCTTCCCTCCCCCCAACCAACCTCCCACACTGTCCCTCAAAATAGCAAACATTCCTTAGCTACACACAAGACAGAAAATGTCAGAAAGACAGGTCAGTTCCTCTCCAATTTTTTGTAAATTCTTAAATATATCTCCTTCTGTGTATATATATATATATATATATACTACCAAATGAACGTGATTTTTATTGAACTCATAATACTTTTTGTAGTCCCGTTCTGAATACTTCCTTGTAAACTGTTTTTAATATTTTCCTATTATTATCAAAGAATGTATAACTGTATTTTAATACTTTTGTGATAACCAGTACTTAACACAACAAAGCTAATACAAAGCTTTACATTTTACTTTTGACACTCTTTTTCTAAAAAAGTGAAACCGGCCAAGTCAATAAACATCTTTAAAATTGCGTTTCAAACCTTCTTTCATATATATTTCCACTTGTGCGGTACCTTACAACCCTACTTTGCTATATATATATATATATATATATATATATATATATATAGTGTATTGTTCCGTGTTGGTAAGATCAACAAAAACAGTACTCCATCTAGTGAGAAGATTATGCTGAGAGACTAGACATGTTAAAAAATACAGTTTGGCAAGAAACTAATTAAACTCATAGTAGAACATGAAAATATATACTGTATTTATTAAATTATATATATATATATATATATATATATATATATATATATATATATGCACCCATGAGCACATACATAAATAAATATGTATATGTATAGATATAAACACACATACACAAGTAAATATACATGCATGCGTCAATACACACAGGCACAGACATATACATACATGATAATCTGAGAAACTGCTCAAAGCAAGAAACTCTAAGAAATGATAGAGTGAGTCTCCTTCTCACATTACTCCTTCCTCTATCACTCATTGTTAACACTATTGCCTTCCATCTATTTTCATTACCCCACTTTTCTGTCACTCTGTCTTTCTCTTATCACTCTCTCTTCTTTCAGTCTGCCTCTCTATTCAATTTTCAACCACCATTGTGACTGTCAATCATACTGTCTCTCTATCATTACTTTCTCTTCTCACTCAAGCTCTCTTCCCACCCTATCTAGTGATAAAGAAAGCAATAAAAGGCAGGAGACACTCAAGGAAGATGAGATTCTTTACAGTTTTGCTGGTGGAAAGCCAATTCTGGTGCTGGCAAATGAGAAAATGGACATGATTAAGGTTAGACAAGACCAACTCTCTCAAATCTTGACAATTAGTCCAATCTATGCCATCATAGAAAAGTTAGCATAAAAGGATGATTATTCTTAAGTTTCAGTTTTCTAGAATATGGTAGAACTATAGATTTTTGAAGACCTACACTCCTCTCTTGCTAATAACCAGAGGAATTGAGTTTAAAGGTAGGGCTAAAAGAAGACGGTCCATTGTCAAGCATACTTATTTCATACCTGAACTAAGATGACAGCAATTCCTATTACGATTATGAAAGATGAGAATGACAAGTTGGAAACATTATGATAACAATGAAAATAACACAACTTTTTCTAAACAATGTAACATGAAGATTTGAACTGAAAGAATTTTAACCAAGCAACTTAAGAATTTTATTCAAATGATTTCTAAGAAGCAACAATTTTACTGGAGAATGTAGCTTGGAAAGAAAATGTCTCAGCAAGGTGAGAAGCTTATGCAAATTGAATGCAGCTTATTATCCATATGATAGGAAACAATTTATACTTTAACATTAAGAGTAAAATAATGGCTTGCAGGAGGTAACAATCTTGAACGCATCTTTGTTTACTTTGGAGTCTTTTTCATGTTTTTTTTTAAAGAAAACAAAAAAAAACTACTATTTTCCTTACTTTTATCCTTTTTCATTCAAATCATGCTCATTTTGAGCTTAAACTTTTCTCTTTCTCTTTTGTTTTTTTTTTTTCTTAATATAGATTTTTCCATTAACTAAATATCTCCCATATCGCTTGTGCAAATGCACATGTACTAACCTAAATACTATTATACGCATGCATATGTGTGTGTGCACACACACACACACACACACACACATCTCCAGAGAGGAGGGAAAAGATGGAGAAAGACAAACGGACAGACTTTGAGAGACATATGCACATGTAAACACCAAACTATGCATATACATTATATAGCAATGCATAAATGAATGCACAAGTGCACAAATATACATATGCATGCACATTTGTGTGAAGAAGACACATGCATTCACACATTAGAATATACATACAGTCCTACATACAACTATATATAAACAGAAGAGAAAGAAATGATTCATTGACTTCACACTTGTCAGTTTTCTCTTTTATCAATTTTCTTTTAGCTCAACATTCCTTTTACCAACATCACAAACACACACACACACACACACACATACCATATACAAACACACATTCACACACATATGCACATTTATCTGTTTCTTTACCACCTTCATCTAACAACTATTTCCCACAAATTTCTTTCTCTCCAGCATGTTTTTTTTTTTATTGTTGTTGTAAATTCTAATCAGAACTACTGTTGCTATTCCAATTAATGTTCAATGGTTGAAAAAAAAAAAAAAGTAAACATATTAAAACCAATGATCAATTGTGTAAAAACACAAGTTTCTTGTTATTAATAACTGTAAAAAGGAACCATAATTTCCAGGATTTAGCAAAGTACTAGAATTATTGAAGTCAGAGATTACTTGAAATTAAGAATGTCTTTTTTCTTTTTTATTTCTTTTTTCTTTTTTGTTCCTTTTAACACTTTCTGTGCAGAAAGTAACATATATAAAGATATTAATAAACATATACACTTAATCCTTATTGTAAATGCATGTACACACATAAACACACACACACTCAACATATACATATACATGTGCACACAAATATGCAAATGCTTACACAAATGTATAAATATAAAGAAATATTTAATGCTAAACCTAATGTTTCTACAAAAACATGTGCAAATATAGAGAAAGTATTAGGACTAAATAAGATCAAATCATGTTCAGAATCAATATGTAAACCTTGATGGAAAAAAAAATACCAAAAAGCAACGGAGGAGGAAAGACAGATGAGATGCCTATTTACAAAAAATAAAACAAGCCTTTATAAATGGAAATGATTTTAATTTAACAGGGACAGAAACAACTACTTAGGTATCAAATGAACCATAATTAAGAGGTAATTTTCTTTCAAAGAAAGTTTAATGGACAGACTTATGGAAATACAGTGTGATTATAAAGTTCACTTAACAATCATATGGTTTTGTGCTCCAATCCACTGTGCAGTATCTAGTAAGTGGAATTTGGTAGGTACAGAAACCTGACATATATATATATATATATATATATATATATAGGAAAATGAAAAATAATAATAAGGCAGAATGCTAAACTGAAAGCATATTTTAATATAGATGTGTAAAAAGGATTTCTAACCGGCTTTCATTGCATGGCAAATTTTTAAGAAGAGGGAGAATGAAAATGTTTTTTACAAAAAAAATTTAAAAAATAATATATAAAAAAATAAATATACCAATACATATTGTCAATACAAAAAATAAATATACCAATATATATTGTCTTTGAGCTTTTAAAGTTCAATGGTAATCCATGTAGATAATTGTTAGAAAGATTAGGATGCATGAAATTGTAAGTTGTGTTTTGTTGAAAGTTTATGTGTTAAGCAGGAAGTGTGGTGTCAAAACAGGAAGTGTGTGTAAGGGAAGACAATTCTGAAGGTTTTATACTCTTTAATTGGAGTTCTGGATTCTTTGTCAACAGGAAGTTTATGTCTGTTCTTAGAGAAATATGGTCACCGAGGGGTTTGTGTGTTAAGAAGTAGTTGGAATTTCTCTATAAAAAGATTCTCCTTGTTGATTCTTTCTTGTGTGGAGATTCTGTCTTTACATTGATAGAAAGGGAATATAAGGAATTTGGGGTTTTTGTTTCTGGCACAAGAGTCTATGTGGCCACTGAGTGGAATTTGGTGGTGTTGTGGGAGATTTATTTGTTCTTTATGGACTGTTACTCTTTTATGCAAAGGGAGGCTCGTCTCTCCGATATATACATGTATATATACATATATTGGGTCATCCCATAAAAAATGTGGGTTTTTTACACTTCTTTTATTTTTCAAAATTAAGATAAACAAATTTCTTTTTTAATCTAAAATATACTCTCCTTCATTTTCTACAATGCTCTTCCATCTATCTGGTAGATTTGCAAGGCCCCTCTTCCAAAATTTACTTGTCTGTGACAAAAAAATACTCCTCCAGTACTGTTCTAACCTCATCTACAGAATTCATATTTTTTCTGGTCAAATAATTTTGAAGACTGCAGAATAAGTGATAATCAGATAGAGCAATGTCCCGCAAATATGGTGGGTGGGGCATCATTTCCCATTCGAACTGCTACAGCCTTCGGAATATAATCCTTGCTGTATGTAGCCAAGCATTATCCTGATGGAAGAGCACTTTTTGTCTTGAAAAAATGATCATTTTTCTTCTAGTGCTGACTTAAGCTGCTCAAGCTGCTCGCAGTAGATCTCCTTTGTTATCATTTGGTTTGGGTTTAAAAGTTCAAAGTGGACTAAACTTTTCATATCCCACCAAACAGATAACAACACTTTATGTAGGTGAAAACCTTCTTTAGCCTGGGGTGTCGGTGTTTCTCCTTTCCCTACTCACTGTCTTCGATGCTTGACATTTTTATAGAGAACCCATTTCTGCCACCAGTCACTATTTGGTCCAAAAAAGGTTTATTCATGAGACGTGACAGCAAAGAAGAGCACACATTCATTCTCTGTGACACAGAAATTTTGTGAGGAACCCACTGACCCAATTTGCTGATTTTCCAATGGCATGCAGGTGTCAATGAATGGTTGAATGACCAACTCCAAGCATCTCTGCTAGTTCCTCATTAGTTATGATGGGATTTTGCTTCACCAGGGTTTGCAAGACATCCTCGTTAAGCACTACAGATCTTCCAGGATGAGGCTTGTCTCCTAGTCTATAGTTTCCAGCTTGGAATTTCTGGAACCACCATGGACACCGGCTTACACTTATTGTCTGATCCCCATATACTGCATTAATATTCCTCGCACCTTCCATTGCATTGATGCCTTTATTGAACTCATAAAGCAAAATATGTTGAATATGCTCCTATGTCACTTCCTGTATAGCTCTGACAAAATAATTGTTAAAATCGAACTGCACTCTTCAAAACTTGCACAAAGAATAAGGTTAATAATTAGTACCTGCTTTTATAACAAGTCGATGCAGGTAGTTTATCCCATCCCCCTCTGGCTTTTGGTTCATGCAACTGAAAAAACTCATTATTCATGGAATGGCCCAAAATATATGTGTATGTATATATGTGTATATATATATATCGACACTTTTGAGGGAGCACGTATCCAGCATGAAGAACTTAAGCGAGCTGCGCGAAAGCGCACGGCTCATATAGTGAATGGGGAAAGCTTAATCTGCAATGTTTGCAGTCATGTATGCTTATCAAGAGCAGGGCTCATTAGCCACCAACGGAGCCGCAAATGCAAAATATAAGTTAGTCCTAGAGCGCACAATGTTCCTGAAGGTCGGCAATGGTCTTCCTCGGTCACAAGTGGACGGCCATCATCATCATCATCATATATATATATATATATATATATATATATATATATTGGGTTGGCAAGAAAATAATTTCGTTTTTCGCAGAGTTATCATTTTTTTAAATGACTTTTGTCAATGTTATGATTTTTTCTTCTTGGCATTTAATAGTTGTTACTTTTAGCTTATTTTTGAAGCAAATTGTGCATAATTTTGTTTACAGCTGTTAGTTTAGTGTCAATTTTAACATGGAGTCCAAAAACAAACATTTTCATCATATTTCGATTTTTTATTTCCATAAAGGCAAGAAAGATGCTGAGGCTCGCAAAGAGATATGTGAAGTTTGGTTTTAAAAAAATTCCGCTCTGGAGACTTTTTACTCAAAAATGAACAACGTTCTGGTCAACCTACTGAAGTTGATGATGACCAAATCAAAGCCATAATTGAATCTGATTGTCAAAGAGGTTAAATGTATCACACACAACAATTGAAAATCACTTAAAATGTCTCGTTAAGAAGCTTGATAAGAAGCTCGATATTTAGGTTCCACATAAATTGAAAGAGATCCACTTAACACAACAAATCAATATTTGCAATATGCATCACAAACATAGTGAAATCAACCATTTTTTAAAAACAAATCATCACTGGTGATGAAAAATGTATTGTCGACAATAACATCAATCAAAAACGATCATGGTCCGAACCAGCACAAACCACATCAAAAGTTGAATTACATCAAAGAAAGGTCATGCTCTCAATTTGGCAGGATTACAAAAGTGTTGTGTATCTTGAGCTGCTCCCAA
>NC_142930.1:96339336-96356836 GCF_046866305.1 Octopus bimaculoides | reverse complement strand
TGGGTGCCAATTTACGTGGCACCGGTATCTACCACAACTGCGATTTTGCTCAGCTTGATGCCAAAGGTCTTGGTCATTGCCTCTGTGAGGCCCAACGCTCAAAAGGAACTCAGCCACTTTGCCTCCATCAGGCTCAACATTCAAAGGTCTTTTATGTGCCACCAGCATGGGTGCACTTAGCTTGATGGGTCCTCTCAAGCACAGCACATCGCCAAAAGTATCGGTCACCAGTCATTACCTCAGTGAGGCTCAAAGTTCAAAGCTCATGCTTCACCACCTTGTTCCATGTCTTCCTGGGTCTACCTCTACCATAGGTTCCCTCAACAGTTAGAGATTAGCACATCTTTACACAGCTGTCCTCACCCATATGCAACACAGTTGTCTCTCTTGCACATCACATCTGATTCCTCTTATGCCTAACTTTTCTCTCAAGATGCTTACACTCTGTCAACATGCACACTAACATTGCATATCCAGCAAAGCATACTGGCTTCATTTCTTTCAAGCCTACACATATCCTTGGCTGTCACAGCCCATGTTTCACTGCCATGTAGCATAGCTGTTCGCACACAGGCATCAAACAATATGCCTTTCACTCTGAGAGATAGGCTCTTTGTTGCCCTCAGCAGTAGGAGCTCTCTGAAATTTGACCAGCCTGATCTTATTCTCACAGCTATGCTCTCGAAGCATCCAACTCCACTACTAACTTGGTCATCTTGATAATGGAAGCTATCTCTACCTCTAGCTTGTCCCCCTGTGCATTTTCAGCATTTATTGAACTTGTGCACCTTCCACATACAAAAGTTAGTTTCCCTGTTAATCTTCCTCTGATGTTGCTGCACCTTTTACGCATCCAAACCTTACACTGGGTGCATCTTATGGAGTTTCTTATCCACACGTTTTCTACAGATTGAGCAGGGATTTGTGATTTGTCTGCCTTCCTACTTACTACCTGAAGGGATTTGTAATTTGTCTGCCTTCCTACTTACTAAGACTTTGGTAGGTTAACTCTAAGGCCCTTCAATTCTAGGCATTGCTTCCATACCTGGAACTTCTCTAGTTCAGATAGTGATTCAGCTATAAGAGCAAGGTCATCAGCATAGAGGAGCTCCGAGGGGCAGCCTGTCTTGAACTCCTCTGGTATTTCCTGGAGGACTATCCCTAGTTTCCACATTGACCACCAGATAAGGGATAACGGGACTCTGTCAAAAGCTTTCTCCAAGTCAGCAAAAGCTAAGTATAGAGGGTTTATCTTTGGCTAGGTATTTCTCCTGCAGTTGCCTTACCAGAAATATAGCATCAGTTGTGTTTCAACCTGGCACAAAACCAAACTGCATCTCATCTAGATTAACGCTCTCCCTAATTAGTTGGGCTATGCCTCTCTCTGTAAGTTTCATCAGCTGATCCAACAATTTGATACCTCTGTAATCATTTCTATTTAAGGCATCGCCTTTACCTTTGTAGCAGTTGACTATGGTGCTACTACACCAGTTATTGGGTATGAATCCATCATGAACCATCTGATTTACAATACGGATGACTAGACCATAACCCACACCGCCAGATATTTTAACCATCTCAGTGGTGATTCCTGATGGGCCGGGGGCTTTCCATGTCTTCATATCCTTAATTGCTTTATCTACTAGGGTCCTGTCAATTCGAGTAACTGGTCCCCCAATTGGGTCAACATTTGATACATATATTTTATAAGCGTGTGTGTGTGTGTGTGTGTGTGTATGTGTATATATATATATATATATATATATATAATCAAAATAAACAACAAGGATATCCAGAGGTAATGCAGTATGATCGTTTCACGCAACTCCATTTAATTGAACAATGCAACCATTACATCAATTTAAATGCAGACCAATCTGCAGAAATAGAAGTTAATTAAATTAAAACAGATGGACACATTAGTATAATTTTGCCTAAAATCTCCAAGAAGTTAAGGAGATAGACAAAGAACATTGTTGCCCTTCCTTCCACTTAGAAGCTACTAAGTTATCAGGAAGAAAGCTTTCTTCCTGATAAGGCAAACATCTCAAGTCATATACATTATTATTATTGGAAAAAAGATTCAAAGTCTTACAGCTGTCTCTGGGATATTTCAGAGTATGGGATATTCCATTATTGGAGACAAATAGGGAAAATGAGAAGGGTATAGATTAATGAAAGGACAACATAGAGGACAGGAGTAAAGGAATAAGGAGATGAAGAAAGAGAAAAAAAAAAGGAAGTATAAAAGTTCACAGTTCAACTTTCCAATCTTGTAGAAATAAGTCCATAAGTCCTTAGGTCCAATCCTGCATAAATCCATGTAGGTTAAAGTTCTGATAGTGTAAATATCCAGAAAAAGCCTGTTGTACATGTGTTTGCATGTACATATGTGTAATGTAGCATGGCATTAAGATAAGGAAACTTATATAAGAGCATATATATATATATATATATATATATATATATATATATGTATGTATGTATGTATGTATGTATGTATGTATAGAGCTGAAGGAGGTGCAGTCAGCAAGGTGAGAGTTAATGAGTATAGCAATGAATTTAGCATGAAGGTAGGAGCAAATCAAGGCTCAGTCCTCACTCTCTTCAGTTCATTATAGTCCACTAAGTTATAACGGAGAAATTTAAAACCACCAATGGGAACTCCTCTACACAGATGGCCTAGTTTTTAAAGCTGAATTGGTAGTAGACTTAGAAAAGATATGCCAGACATGGAAAAAAACTCAGAATAGAGAAGCTTCAAAGAATACTTAGGAAAGGCAAAAGTATTAGAAGATAGGATCCTGATATCACCATGGAAATGGCCATACGTTGTACCCAATGTGAATTATGGAATATGAAAAAAGTGTACGTGCAAATAGGGCAATATGTATTAAGAGCACACATAAAATAGACACTATGTAGTGAACAGACAGCTCGCTAGAAATATTTGACAGCTTCTATTAACTAGGGTACCTAATTAGCATAGTATCTCAGAGTAAGAATTGGCTGGAAAAGTTCAGGGAGCTATTGTCTTTGCCAGTAACAAAGGACCTTTCCTTAGTGTGCAGGGCAGACTCTATGATGCATATGTACAAAGTACAATGCTGGTTGATGTTATGAAGTGGGCCTTTAACACAGAGTATTTGCAGAAACTAGAAAGAAATGGTGGAAGCATGCTCAGTAAAATGTGTAATATTAGTGTACATAAATGCAGGGGCACAAATAGGCTGAGAGAAAAACTGAACAAACAAAGAACTGGATGAAGTGAGCAAGAGAGAAGACTGCATTAGAATAGGCATGTGATGCATATGGAGGAGGACAGCTGTGTAAAGCAGTGTCACATGCTCAATGTGAACGGAACCTATAGACGAAAGACACTAAGGAAACTTCGGACAAAGTAGTGAAGGAAAATCTGAAGTTGCTGCACCTCATAGAAGAAATAATAAAAGACCACATTGATGGTAAAACAGATATTAAAATTTGTATATATGTATGAACATAAATATGTGTGTGTGTATATATATAAATATATATATATACACACATATATATATGCATATATGTGTGCGTGTGTAATGTGTTTGCATATATTTTGGTATATACGTTTATGAACACATATGCTTACAGATATGCATATGCATGCATATGTGTGTAGGTGTGAAAAAGTGAACGTTAAAACGATAACTATATATAATTACACACACATATATATATACACACACACCGTCAGAGCTACATTATTGCCCTCTTTGATAGCTTCTCATCCCTCTAATATTCCTATCGGTCAACCCTCTTAACACACATCCCTCTCATCACTCACCAGCCTATCATCCATGCAACTGTCTCGGTTACTCTTGCCTTTATCAATCACGTCTCTAGCAATGCACACTCTATTGCTCATCTCTTGATCACTCCCTCTTCTTCTCACACCCTCTATACTATGACGCTGATGTGACAAAGGATAGTAGTGGACATCTTTGGTTCACTGCACATTGCTTCCAGTGTAACTAGGATAAAATTGTAACTATCTGACCCACTCACCAACGCTACACACTCCCAACCTTATACTTATCACGTTAGCTTTCTCCCCACCTTGAGGTATATAATTAAGGATCTTCATCAGATGTTCATTTAGCCCATACACTTCATCTATGCTTAACCCTTGGTATTAAAATCTGACACTCAGATTCATTAGCTGACCCCTTGTTGTCTACCTCTCTCTCTCTCACAATAAAATACACCCAGGACACTCTGTCAAGTGCAGTGTTGGAAGTACTCTTCAGCTTTGTCTAAGATATAACAATCTCCCTAGTACTGATGCTATTAAAAACTGTGCCCAATACACTCAGTGGAGGAGTTCATGTTAGAAAAAGCACCCTGCTACAGAAACGAAGCCAAAACTGAAACTTATCAACAATTAGTAATCTGTTGACCCATTCAAGAGAGCAATGACAACCTGGCTAACCCAAACCTACATGGAAACCAAGAATACACAAACGCACATGTACATAAAGATATGTACATTCATATACATATATATATATGTATATATATATATATATATATATATATATATATATATATATATATATATATATGTATATGTATATATGTATATATGCATATATATATACATATATATATATATAAATATATATATATATATATATATATATATACACATACATGTGTGTGTGCGGACATATATATACACACACGTTTATATATATATATATATATATATATATAATTTTTATTCATTAAGATAGAAGAAATACATATAATTAAATATATATATATATATATATATGTATATATCCATATATCAAACATGAGAACCAAGACCATGTCATTTATGTCTATGCACCTGCACACAATTGTCCCTGGCAAATCTCTCCCCCACAACTCATCTTCCAAACACTCTTTCCACCACTCACTGCATTCCTCTCTCTCTATCTCCCACTGTCCATCTGCAATCTTGCAAACTTACCAACTGACTCACTCTCTGCACCAATCCTCTGCACCACTCCTATTTACATTCATCTCCTTGTACCTTGAGGGTAAACTCTGACACATCTTCACCACTATCTTCTCTCGACACTCTTTTCTGTTTTCCAACCGGGGTAGACATGTATTTCCACTACAGCAAAATACCTTTTTCAGTTCCTCTATCATACCTCTCATCAACTGGTACAAAGCTAACTCCCTGAATTCTACTCTCCCTCAGAGCTGCAGGGTCATGCCTTGCAAGTTACTTGGTGACCATGCCAGTGCTGGTGCCACATAAAAAGCATGCAGTACACTCTGTAAAATGGTTGGTTTTAGGAAGGGCATCCAGCTGTATAAACCAAGCCAAAGCCAATAGTAGAGCTTGGCACAGTCCTCTGACTCATCAGCTCCTGTCAGACTGTCCAACCCATGCCACTATGGAAAATAGATATTAAATGATGACGATGATGACGTGTATATACAGCTACATGTGTGTGTGTGTGTGTGTGTATGTATTTAAGTGTGTGTGTTTGTGTGTATATATATATATACATATGTGTGCATATACATGTGTGTGTGAGTATATATGCACATATATGCATGCATGCATATATATATATATATATATATATATATGTATATATATATATATATACATATTTTTTATTTTTTCACTTGTTTCAGTCACTTAACTGTGGCAATACTGGAGCTACGCCTTGAAGGATTTTAGCCAAGCAAATAGATCCCAGGGCTTATTTTTTAAGCCTAATACTTATTTTATCAGTCTCTTTTGCTGAACTGCTAAGTTATGGGAACATAATCACACCAACTCTGGTTGTCAAGCAGTGATGGAGGGGGGGGACAAAGACACACATACATACACAAACACACACACATACATACACAATGGACTTCTTTCAGTTTCCATTTACCAAATCCACTCACAAGGCTTTGGTCAGCCCAATGCTATAACAGAAGACACTTGTCTAAGGTGCCATGCAATAGAACTGGACCCAGAACAATGTGGGTGGGAAGCAAGCTTCTTAACACACAGCCATGCCTGCACCTATATCTATATATACACACACACATATATATATATATATATATACATGTATATATATAACATGTATATATACATATATACATATATATACATATATATATACATTTATACTTATATGGGAAGCAAGCTTCTTAACACGCAGCCATGCCTGCACCTATATCTATATATACACGCACACATATATATATACATGTATATATATAACATGTATATATACATATATACATGTATATATACATATATACATGTATATATACATATATATATATGCATTTATATATACATTTATACTTATATATATATATATATATATATATATATATACATATATATATATATATATATATATACACATATATATACATATACATACATATATATATATATATATACACACACATACAATTATATACATATATACATGTACATATATAAATATACATTTATACTTATATATATACATATACATATGATATACACATACATACATATATACATACACATATATATACATATATTATATACACACATATATATACATATATACACCCATCACTCACAAGTATGAGCATACTTTCGCAGTGTTAGCTGCCCAATGTAGTCATGAGGAGACGCAGACACCTTCCTACCCTTGTATTTGCAGAACATCCAGGATGTGATGGAGGACGAAACAGCAACAGCAGCACTGGGATGGTATGGGCGATTTTTTCCGGAGATTTTTTTTTTTTTTTCTAAGAAGCTAACTGAATCTCGGTGGGATTTGAACTCAGACCTTCAAGTAATATCACACAAGAATCTGATACTCTAACTACTCTGCCAATCACCACCTTGTGTGTGTGTGTGTGTGTGTGAATAAATCATACATTTAGTTAAGACGGAAGGGAACGTTGAAATATATTTGGCTGTTATTTCTAGCATGTCAGATAAACGCAGAAAGGTTTCTCGTTGTCAGGGCAAGCATACCTATTGATGATGTCCAAACCCCATACCTGTTTTGATTTGAGGAGGCCTTTAATTGAAGACGCTCCTGGCATGACCACTCCTTCTTATATTTACCGTCCCCGGTTCTTCATTATCATATGTCATTTGTTTGTTTAGGAATAATTTCTTTCGTTAAGGGTGTGATCGAAGATTTAAAGAGAGCAACTTATCCCGTTGCGATGATACGATGCAGTGTCTATCGTGGATGGGTGTAGTGTGTGTGATTTTAGATGAGGCTGCAGTGCTCGAGTAACCGCATAGAGGTCTCTTGTTCGTTAAATCATCAAACAGTGATGGTCACACATAACGCAATCACGCACACACACACCAACTAATATAATACACTTCTTTTTCTTATAATTTTTTCAAAATGGAAATAAAAAAAGGAGAAAAGGCGGAGAGAATTTTCTAACTTACCTCGCTGCGATGTCCTCTGAGGTTAAAATTAGACCTGGTAGGTGCATCGTACTTCCGACAGTGACTTGTGGTAAAGGTAACTCCAACTACAGCACTGGCGTTGCCCGAAGCCAACCATCCCTCCATGTAATACTCTGCACGATTTAACTTCCAACAGTCGGCATCTGGAATGCCATCGGGCACTTTACCCATCCACGACAAACACTGCACAGTGCAGTCGCAACGGGTTGAGTTGTTCTGTTCAAAGTGAACATGCATATTTTCGGCTCACAAAACAGCGTTGACAACACCGTAACGGCTTTATGGTTTCAGCAAAAATACTTTTGGTGGCGGTTTGTGTGGGTTTTCATTTAAAAATATATAATCCCGATGGTGATCCGTAAGTATCGATCCTTGTCGATTTTCTTCTTTCAAATTCACTTATTCTTATTTGCCGTCTTTTAAAATATACTGTACATGTACAAAATACCACACCGCATCTACATATACACGTGCATATACATACATATTTATATACATACATTTATGTATGTGTGTATATATAAATATACACAGCTACAATATGTATGTATGTATGTATGTATGTATGTACGTATGTATGTATGTGTTGTGTGTATTATTTCAATGATTTATAACTGAATAAAAAACATTCTCTAACATTTACACACATATATACATATATTTTATGCATATGTGTGTTTTTTTCAGTTTGCACATATATATATATATATATACATATATATATATATATATATATATATATATATATATATATATATATATATATATATATATATGGACACACACACACAATTCCCGTGTATATGTATTATTTAGTACGAGAAATTATTTCTCTGACAACAATGTTTACGACAAACAATGTTTACAACATTGTTGTATGATTTATAAGAATCCTTTGACATTTGTGTTTCCTTTATATACCCTGTCTCAATAAACATCATCAGTTTGAAATTTCAGAATGATTGGCACTATCCATCTTTCCTTTCTTTCTTTCGATCAAAATTCTTTAGAATACTCAAACATATTTCAGGCTATGTGTATATGTGTAATAAACTAAAAGACAAGTTATTTCCAATGAAGGGCTGTTGTTTTCCAGCCTCACCCAGAGCTATTTCCCAACCATATTTTCCCCATGAAAATTCTCGTCTGTCGACATTTGACCAGAGGTAGAAGGAGGAGGAGAATGAAAAGAAATTTAATGCATTAGAGAATCTTGTAAAAAATTAAGAGAAACTTATGCATAATGGGTTTAATTATTGTTAGGTTAGGTTCTGTAACAAATACTGTAACATTTGGAAAATGTTGCTTTTTTTTATCGTATGAAAGAAGCTTAAACCATATCACAGGTTTGAGAAAGCATAAATATCTAAAATGATGTTTTATCGAATATCAACTGACTGAGACATCAGGGTCAGATTGTGAAGCAAGTTTGGGAGAAAAGTTTATGCTCATACCGGCTGGAGCATTGAGTCAGATTCCAGTCAATGGAGAAAGAGAGAGCCAAGTTACAAAATATAATCAAGAAAGCTTTAGTATGAGCTTACCACATGGCAGCTGACATCAGTTCGATCATTGACACTACAAACATGCACAAAAAATGCCAATCAAAATCACTGAAAGATTGATGAAAATACATGAGAAAACAAATCTTGATAGTATTACTAACCAGAAACCCACCTAAAATCCATACACGTGGTCTCTTAACAACTTTGTTTCTGCATTGCCATCGTTCACTTGCTACTCTCATCAGACTTGGCCTCCCTTTCACTTACACTCTTTGTGTAGCTCTCCCTATCCCTCTCCCTCTCATAGTCTTTCACTTGATCCACTTCCATCTAACATCTCTTACTCTACCTATACCTCCCTCTACACTATTACCTCCTTATCGTTCTACTTTCACTTTCCCCTGTATCGTATGCTACCGCTGATACACTGCATACACGCGTGCGCAGCAATCAGCCACCGAGGAGATGATATACAATAGACAGCTGAGAAGAATGGTGTATGCAAGCAACGGTTACTAACGACCCTGGCTAGAGTAATAAATTCTTAACGAAAAAAAAAGCACAAGACAAAAACAGCGCAGTGTATTCGATTAGCATACATTTTCTCCTGTTCAACATAACACTCGTACATACTCATTCATCCAGCCGATCATTTGCTTTCCGTTCAATTTTAAATATATTTCATTGGATACCATGGTTGCACCACTCACCGACTGAAACCTCTACGTCACAGTTGATCGACTCCAGCCTCAAACTGCCGCCGCTATAAACAGCTTCGTGTACAAGCCATCTTACACTGCATTCATCAGTCATAACTCTAAGGATGATGATGATGATGACGACAACAACGACAGCGATAATTCCGCTAACTGCTACCTGTTAGATGGTGTGCAACGGTTATCAATTGAACAGTGCAAGATATGAGAAACACTGCCTAACAGTCTTGTCATGGTAACAGCTATAATTTAACGTTGGATTTGACCAGTAAAAAAAAACAAGATATAGTGAAAACTAAGCGGACTAGCTAGTAGTGAAACGGATAAACAAAAGAACTAAGAAATCACGGGTGAAAAAGAAATTGGACGGACGGACGGACTAACAATCTTGACACGTTGATCAAATGAACGGACGGATGACAAGAGTTGATGGATGGAATTACTAGACTTAAAGCAAGCAATTAGATCTAGTTATATAATATATTTAAACAAGGTACACGTGTATGCATTTAGATATATGTAGTTATTTATATATGTATTATTCGAATAAGTATGTTACGTGATGGTGCTTTGGTACTCATCAGATTTCGATAAGAACTTTCCATAAGGCCGAAAATGTTCACAGCATTCAATGATTAAAAATTGTAATCGACGCCAATATTTCATAGCAGCATCAACAACAGTTGCAACAACAGCATCTGTATCAGTAGTTACAACTACAGCAGCAGCAGCGGTAGCTGTAGTAGTAGTAGTAGTAGTAGTAGTAGTAGTAGTAGTAGTAGCAGCAGCAGCAGTAGTAGTAGTAGTAGTGTTGTGTTAATGTTGTTATTGTAACATTACTATCAGCTGAAATCGATGAGTAGTTTATCCGGCTAACACTGTTGGTGGAACACACACACACACACACACACACACTATATATATATATATATATATATATATATATATATATATATAGCTACTAGTATATGAATATACTGTGTATGTGATTGCGCGCGTGTATATATGTGTTGGTGTGCGCGCGCGCGTACCAGAGTATATCTACATTTTCACACACGCATACAGACACACACAAACACACACTTCGCAATCTTTGATGAAGCTGGAATAATCACCAAAGAAATATGTGGAAAGTAATATTTTTTTTAAAAAAGGGGGTGTCAGTATATAAGGAGGGGGCGGGGTTAAAATAAAATAAAGACGTGCCAGAATCAGGAAAAAAAAAGTTAAAGAAAATGAATAGAATAGAGAGATTGTAGAAAGAAAAAACAAGCGACTAAAAGTGAGAAGTGATGAGATCAAAGACTGAGCTACTAGTACTTATCCCAACATCACAGTGACCAAAAGATTCTGCAACTGTAACAAGCACTATGTAACAACAGTTAAATTAACGGGCTGATGCAACTTCGATCTCGCCTTCTCTCTCTCTCTCTCTCTCTCTCTCTCTATATATATATATATATATATATATATATATATATATATATATATATATATATATATATATATATATATATGTATGTATGTACATATATATGCATGTGTGTGTATGTTGTGTGTGCGTATGTATGTATATGTATATATATATATAGTATATATATACACACACACACACACACATACATAAAAATAGACAAACAGGTTTCTCTTTATCCCGATTTATATCACATTGTGTCTTTTCTTCCCCTTCCCTCCCCTTTAGCATAACATTCCGTTATGTAGGAAGTATAACCTCACTATTCCTATCGTTATCTATTATTTATCTTCTTCCTATTTGGGTCTTCCACCTCTCTCTCTCTCTCTCTATATATATATATATATATATATATATATATATATATATATATATATACATGCGAATTCGCGCATATACATACATACACGCACTCGCACACATATACACACGCCGCCCACTTTCTTACAAATACAAACTCCAGTACGCTCAAACATTAAAGGAAATGCAAGCCAAGTGCTATTTTCACTTTCGTTTTAGCAGCTGCGTTTAGTTTTTATTCCATCTGTTTCTAACTGTCCTTTGTTTCTTGATTAATATCAGTGAATTCTCTTTACTTTGGGAGCGGGGGCATTAAATTTCTACACTCATATACAGTATGTATGTCTTGTCCATATATCTACTCAACCGATGATAAAGTCTGTATATCTTGCGTTATTTACAGCAGTTACGTCCCTTTACAGTCTGTGTTCGAATCTCACCGAGATCAACTTTATCTTGTATCCTTCCAGGGTCAATAGAATAAAAAGATTGCCTGAAAAATTGTCACCCAAGACTTTGGCAGAGAGACATCTTGTCAGGTGGGATATCCTAGGGTGATGAATCTTCAGGTAACAACGCATAGCGTCATTTGTTATTTATTTATTTATTTATTTGCAGGTGAGGCCAGGATTAAATCAGAACATTGAGTCATCGTAATCATTACCACGACTAGCGACAACAGTGACCACAACACCAAAATCACCACCATCGTTAAAACCTCTATCATTATCGCTACTACTACGACCACCAAAACCTGTACACCTACCACATCAACAACTACCAACACCATTACAACTGATAATATTCTTTTCTACTCTAGGCACAAGGCCCCGAAATTTTGGGGGAGGGGGCCAGTCGATTAAATCGACCCCAGTACGCAACTGGTACTTAATTTATCGACCCCGAAAGGATGAAAGGCAAAGTCGACCTCGGTGGAATTTGAACTCAGAACATAAAGACAGACGAAATACCGCTATGCATTTCGCCCAGCATGCTAACTTTTCTGCCAGCTCGCCGCCTTGACACCCTCCAATATTGGCACAACTATCACCAACAATAACAAGAACACTAATACCACAATAGCCACTACAACTACCACTGACACAAGTACCAACAGTAACAATCAAGTGATTCTTTATGCTGCTCACTCTGCTAGAAATAAGAGACAAATCACACAAAACTATCATAAATTGGGTAGAGAAAAATGGAAGGAATACATGTGGATATTTTGCAGTCGTTTCTAGAAAATTATTGTTGATTCAATTAATTTTAGAAGACAGTATTTTGTTATCCCTTATCTTTTACTTGTTTCACTCATTAGACTGCAGCCATGTTAAAATATAGCTTTGAAGGGTTTAGTCAAATAATTCGACTGAACCTGGAACCATGTGGCTGGGAAACAAACTTCTTCCCACACAGCCATGTGTATGTATGTATATGTGTGTATCAGTCCTCAGCCCCCTCCTATTTATTATAGTTCTCCAGGCAATAACACAGGAATTCAAGACAGGATGCCCCTGGGAGCTCTTCTATGCTGATGACCTTGCTCTAATTGCTGAGTCACTATCAGAACTAGAGAAGTTTCAGGTTTGGAAGCAAGGATTAGAATCGAAGGGCCTTAGAGTCAGCCTAGCTAAAACCAAAGTCCTAATCAGTAGGAATGTGGACAAACCACAAACCCCTTCGGGTAGATGGCCCTGCTCGATTTGTAGAAAAGGCGTAGGTAGAAACTCCATAAGATGTACCCAGTGTAAGCTATGGACACATAAGAGGTGCAGCAATATCAAAGGAAGGCTAACTAGCAAGATAGTTTTTGTATGTGGCAGATGCTCAGGAGCCATAAACACTGAAAATGTACAGAGAACAACTTCTGCCATATTCCAGGGAGAAAAACTAGACTTAGTTGAAAGCTTCCATTACCTAGGCAACCAAGTCAGTAAGGGGGAAGGGTGCACTGAAAGTGTAGCTGCTAGAATAAGAATAGCCTGGACAAAGTTCAGAGAGCTCTTACCTCTGCTGGTGACAAAGGGCCTCTCATTCAGAGTAAAAAGCAAACTGTATGACACATGTATACGAACAGCCATGACTACTGAGGACATGCGTAAGCTCACAAGGAATGAAGCCAGTATGCTCCGATAGATGTGTAATGTCAGTGTGCATACTCGACAGAGTGTAAGTACCTTGAGAGAAAAGTTAGACCTAAGAAGCATCAGTGATGGTGTGTGCAAGAGAGACAATTGTGCTGGTATGGTCATGTGGTGAGAATGGATAAAGATATCTGTGTGAAAAAGTGCAACACCCTGGCGGTTGAGGGAACCTGTGGAAGAGGTAGACCCAGGAAGACCTGGGATGAGGTGGTGAAGAACAACCCTCAAACATTAGGTCTCACCAAGGCAATGACTAGTGACTGAGATCTTTGGAAATATGCTGTGCGTAAGAAGACCCGGCAAACCAAGTGAGACCATAACCCATGGCTTTTGCCAGGGGTGTAGCCAGCCCACTTATGCGTACCTTTCCTTCATTGGACACTAAACTCTTCTTGCAAAGACCTGTTGAGGCAAGTTAAATCAAAATCGAAACTGAACCAAATTCGATAACTAGCACCCATGCCAACCTTTCCTTCATTGGACACTAAACTCTACTTGCGAAGACCTGTTGGAGCAAGTGAAATTGAAATCGAAATTGAACCAAATTCGATGACTAGCACCCATGCCAGTGGAGTGCTGACAGCACCGTCCGAGCGTGATCATTGCCAGAACAGCTGTCTGGCTTCCGTACCAGTGGAACGTAAATAGCACCATTTGAGTGTGATCGTTAGCAGCATCGCTTTACTGGCACTTGTGCTGGTGGTATGTGAAAAAAGATTCGAGCGAGGTCGTTGCCAGTGCCACTGGATGACCCCTGTGCAGGTGGCATGTAAAAAACACCATTTGAGCGTGGCCGTTGCCAGTTCCGCCTGACTGGCCCTTGTGCTGGTGGCATGTAGAAGCACCCACTACACTCTCGGAGTAGTTGACGTAAGGAAGGGCATCCAGCTGTAGAAACTCTGCCAGATCAGGCTGGAGCCTGGTGCAGCCATCTGGTTTGCCAGTCCTCAGTCAAATCGTCCAACCCATGCTAGCATGGAAAGCGGATGTTAAATGATGATGATGATGATGATATATATAAATAGCCTCGGGCCGACACCAAAGCCTTGTGAGTGGATTTGGCAGATGGAAACTGAAAGAACCTCGTCGTATATATGTACATGTATATATATATATATATATATATATATATATATATATATATATATATATATGTGTGTGTGTGTGTTTGTGTGTCTGTGTTTGTCCCTGCAACATCGCTTGACAACCGATGCTGGTGTGTTTACATCCCCGTAACTTAGCGGTTCGGCAAAAGAGACCGATAGAATAAGTACTAGGCTTACAAAGAATAAGTCCTGGGGTCGATTTGCTCGACTAAAGGCGGTGCTCCAGCATGGCCGCAGTGAAATGACTGAAACAAGTAAAAGAATATATATATATAACGGGAAAAAAAAATGGCGATGGAAAGTTAATAATTGCTTATTATTAACAGCAAATTGGTCATTTTCACTTACAGCCATGTTTATTAATACTCAGTAAACATTAAATTTACATTTATGCAACATGAATATAAACTATGTTTTTATATATACCTATTATTTTAAAGAAATTCATTCCCCCAAAATGCTAGGTATTGAATCTGTATTACCGTGCATGAAACCATCCATTCATGAGGTTAACACAACCTCTAATTGAATTTATATATATATATATATATATATATATATATATATATATATATATATATATATATATATATATATATCATAAATATATAGGGATTGACAGTAACCTGCTTCTCCAACATACTGAGAATTCAGAAATAGCAGTCAAAGAACTACTGATTTCAAAACTACAAATTACAAATTACAAATTTGTAGTTTTGAAATCAGTAGTTCTTTGACTGCTATTTCTGAATTCTCAGTATGTTGGAGAAGCAGGTTACTGTCAATCCCTATATATTTATGATTATAAATTTTTTACCGAAGAAGGTTTTTTCATACTGAGCTACCCGGCAAAATTGTTGATTATTAATTTTATTACTAATTGACGATTCCCTGCCCTGCATATCTATATATATATATATATATATACGCACATACACACATATATACATACACACACACACACATACATATATATATATACATATACATATATATATATATTTATAGGTTCAAAAAAAGAAAATGACAAAAAACGACAACGTGAGGACAGGAGAGAGATTGTGTTACTAGACGCTCAGGAAAGGAAAGAGAGAAAATATGACGTTTCGAGCGGAGCTCTTCGTCGAAAACAAGGAAAGTCCAAAGAAGGGAAAAAATCGCCACCGATGTCCACGAGGTTTTATTTATTTATTCATTTATTTATTTATTTATTCATGCATTTCAGCCAAGTGGCTGCGGTCATGCTGGAGCACCACCATGACTTTCTGTCTTTATGCTGTGCTCTCTTCACGTTCCTTGCATGGCTCTTCTCCTCCACCTGATATAGTCCAATCAAGAGTTTTGATGGCACATCTGGTGTATAAGAGAATTTGACATCGCTGCCCTAAACTGTGTCTCATTTCGAGCCATTGGTTCGTCTGGTATCGTGGAGAGGAAAGTGTCGAGTTTTGTTTTGAAGACCTCTATAGCCATGTCTTGCAGGTCTCTCAACTGTTTTGGCAGGGCATTAAAGAGCTGAGGTCCTCTGAAACCGAGGCTGTTGCAGTACCTTGTTCTTATATATATATATTGGGTCAACCCATAAATAATGCAATATTTTTATACTGCTTTTATTTTCAAAATCAAGATAAACAAAGTTTTTAAATCTAAAATATACTCTCCTTCACTTTCTACAATACTCTTCCATCTATCTGGTAGACTTGCAAGGCCCTTCTTCCAAAATTCACTTGTCCATGATGACAAATACTCCTCTAGTACTGTTCTTACTTCGTCTACAGAATTCATATTTTTTCCGTCTGAATGATTTTGAAAACTGCAGAATAAACGATTATCAGATAAGGCAATATCCAGCGAATATAGTGGGTGGGGCATCATCTCCCATTCAAACTGCTCCAGCGTTTGGAATTTCATCCTCACTGTATGTGGCCAAGCATTATCCTGATGGAAGAACACCTTTCGTCTTGAAACCAAAGGCAGCCGTTTTTCTTCTTGCACCAACTTAAGCCACTCAGGCTGATCACAGTAGATCTCCTTTGTTATCACATACTCCTTAGTCATTTCCATTATAGCTTTGAAAACATAGCTGTTAAAATCTAACTGCACTCTTCCAAACTTGCACTAAGAAAAAGGACAAGGTAAAATTACTACCTGCTTTTATAGCAAGTTGATGCAGGTAGTTTATCTCATCCTCTTCCAATTTTTAGTTCATGCAACTGGAAAAAACCACATTATTTATGGGATGCCCAATATATCATCAGTGGATCATATATCCAAATAAGAAGCACACTCTAAAGGATAGAGCAGTAATGTATTTACATGCAGTTAAATATATGTCCAGTCATAGAGTGGACCAGTGGTTTTGCATCCATAAAGCACTTAGCTTTATAGACAACTCATCAAACTCTTATGGCAGAGGGAATATAACCTCTCTTTAAACTGGAGGTAGAAAACCGTTATGGTCAGTTAATTTGTAAACAAAAAATGATACACAGTTGAGCTTTAAACAGGATGAGTTATATGCCTTAAACCAGTCTTCTGGACCAAAAGGGCAAACAGGACATCTCAGCCCTTAGCCTGTTTCCAGTCTGCAAGAACTTTTTCCAGTTCTAATTGATGAATGGGGAACCCATGCCTGTAGCAGGTAGCATTTGAAATGGGGGCAGGGATTATAGATCTCATGTCTTAAGTTTAGCATCATCTGAAAAATGGTTTGGCATCATCTCTAAAAATAGCCAAACAACTACTACTGCTGTCCACGGGAATGTATATAAAAGA